>NC_143399.1:196317514-196468815 GCF_052110815.1 Crocodylus siamensis
GGGCTTATAATCAAAGTAGCAATAACAGACAACAGTTGGACACTGATGGATCAACAAGGGAATATAAGGAGATTAAAGTATTTATTGATCGACCCAATATATGTATTAGGATCAGTTATGCAAGTAGCCAAACTGTTGTCAAAGTTTTTTTGACTTAGCATGAAGAGTGTAAAGGAAGGATTTGAAAAACGATGAAATGGGTTTGTGGAGGCCCTCCCAGGTGTGGGAGGTAGCTTGGGAGAGAGCTGGTTTGAAACTTCAGCATGTTGGCAATGGAAGCTGACCTCCAGAGCCAACTGGAGGTGGGAGATAAAACCGACTCTTTATCTGTGCAGTTGGGTAGAAAAGGCCATATTTGAGGGAAGTTATGCAGAAAGAATGTGCGAGACTTAAACGAACGTGCGAGACTTAAACGTACCCTATGTGGGAGGACCTAGATTAAGCCTGAATTTTAGAGCATTTCAGGCTATAGGTTTGAGTGACAGGAAGTCATGGTGTCAATAGCGATTGAGAGAGGAGTTGGGTGGAGAAGGTTTTGCGGATAGATGGAAGAGATTTAAGAGCACTGTTTTGACCATGTTTAGTTTAAGCTGATGGCTAGTTATCCATGAGGAGACGCAAGGAGAGGTTTTCATTGGGACACTGAGGAAACGGGTCTGGAGTAGAGAGGCAGATCTGAGTGATTAGTATGGAGGTGGTTGTTGAATTGTGTTTGCAGATAAGATGGCCTATGGAAAGTTGGCTGGAGAATGGCAGGAGGATCCTCTGAAGAAATTCAAGGAGATTAGCCATTAGAAGGCCATTATGGAAGCCAAAGAAGGCCAGATTTCAAGAAGAACCTGGTCATCTGTGTTGAGGGTGGCTGATGTAGGTAAAGGTGGATGACAGGCGAGCTAGTTCTGAGTTTTGGTTGAGATGGTGTCGTCGAAGACTTTGTCAAGAGTGGTTTCGGTGGCGTAGCAAGTGGAAGTCAGACTGGAGGAGAGAGAACTCCCGATAATGATCATAAGCACCGTTTTCAGTGAGATTTGAGGTGAAAAAGGGAAGAGGTGGCAGGGGGTGGGGTCAGTGGTGGGTCTTTAGGATGGAAGCCAAATAAAGCATGCTTGTGTTCTTGGAAGGAAGAGCCAAAGGAGAGGAAGAGGTTTAGGAGAAGAGTGAGAGGATGAAAGGAGGGTTGATAGGTGGACCAGGGTCTCTGGAACCAGAGAATGGGTTTGAGGAGAACAGCATCTGCATCTGTGATGAAAAAAGGGGAGAATTGTAAGAAAGGCAGAAGCTGGTTCCATGTAGGCAAAAATGAGTGGGCAAGAGAGAGGAAGCATTTGAAGAGCGAGTCTTTAGGATAAGGAGTTGTCTAGATTTAATGTGGACCAGAGCTGTGGAGGTCCACAGAGGGCAGAACTGAAATTATACATTTGTAATGGACAATTCAAGCAGCTCACAGGCTCTTGAGTAGTGGCCCACAGAGGAGGGTGAGCCAAGGCTGATTTGGGAAGGAAGGACCTTATAGCAGTATCGGGAGGGTCTAAAGAGTCAAGGGTGGTAGACAGGGAAGCATAGAAAAAATGGGGAACTGTATCAATAGAAGGCAGGGCTGAGAGGGACTTGAGCTCAGGTTCCTATGTACTGGCGTGTCAGAAATATTTGTCTTAAACATTTCTAAAATGTGAATTAATGAGGGGATTTTGTATAGTTTTAAAAAAATGTCTCTGGAAGGATTATATTGATTTTAGGGAGAAAGTTGTATTTGCTTATTAGGAGTGAGAGAGATTTTGGTGACCACACTTGAAAACTAATTTAAGGGTCTAGTTTCCAGATGATGAGCACTAAAGCTCCTGCTGGGTAGGAAGTAAGACTTGAGGCTTGCAATGGCAACTGGCCATGATCAGCTGGGTTAACCAGTACCATATGACTGCTGGGTAGGAAGTAGACTTGAGGCTTGCAATGGCAACTGGCTATGATCAGCTGGGTTAACCAGTACCATATGATTGGGGTATATGATTAAAAAAAACGGCTGAGAGATGCTTCCAGCATATAATGCTGTAGCTTGGAGAAGCTTCTTCCTGCAGCAAGGTGGGGCATTCATACTAGAACCAGCTATTTCTACAACGTCCCTTTTTATTTCATGGATGTCTTCAAGCCACATTATAACCCCCTCTCCCTCCATGTGAGCCATACATATCTTTGGCCAGTTTGGGGGGATCATTCACTCCTCTGGAGACTAGGTTAAGTTATACTGATAGTTAGATCTAAACCTTTGGGTTTGCTGAATAAGAACAGAATGGAACTTCAGTATGGCAGAAAAAAAGATCATTTCAGTTAAACTGAAATTTTGATTAAAATCTTCCTTTATCTCTGTTTTACCCTAAATTCCAATAAGCACATAGTTGCATTTCCAGCTTAGTTAGCCTCGCATGAAGTAAACTTCCTTCCTGTTGGGTTTAAACACTTTTGCTGGAACAGAGAAGGATTGGAGTATGTGCTAAAGCGGTTCACTGAATCTGGGTCTTTACTTTCAGCTACCTGTTAGTATATTTCTACCAGCTCTCTCTCAAGTTTCCTGATGTCAAGGGATGCAGTCTGTAGCTCTTGCATTCATAAACCCAGATGCACAGAAATTATATTTCCCTCTTAAAAAAAAAAAAAAATTCTCACTAAGCTATATGTAACCCTTCTGCCAGGCCCTGGTGGCAATACACAGGCCAAATTTAAATCTGGAGGGTCTGAGCTTGAGCCCCTGCCCAGAAACCTTGGAAAAGTCTACCTTACTGAGGGCCCTAAAAGAAAGTCCCCACTCACAAGTGACCTTGTAACCAATGTCACAGTTTATTAAAGTTAAATAAAAAATAATTAAGCTGTAACTTATTTTCCTTTTAACTATTAAACACCCCAAATAACACCCCAGAAAATCAAAAGGCCCCTTCAGACTCAGCTCTGTCTTCACTGCTAAGGCAGCCTCAGCTGTCTCTTATTAGCGAGGCATTTACCACTCTCGGTGAGAGTGCCCTCAAAGAGCGGGGGACACTCACCGGAGTCTCCCCGACACTGGGCTCTGTCCCTTTTTGTTGCAACTTCCATGGGACCTTCCAGTGCCCAGCACAGTTGTGCCTGCAGCCCATGCGTGCCTTCCCAATGAAAAATAATGGTGGAGCAAAGTCTGTTGATGCAAAGATCTGGCCAGTGATGCAAAGATTTAGCTTCATGTGGCTCCTTGCATGTAATGTTTTACAGTAGTGGTCACCAACCAGTGGGTCTCTGATTTGTTGTGGTAGATCTTGGAGCCTCTTGGAGTCCATTTGAGGCTGGGGTGGGGGGCTGAGTGCCTGCGTGCAGCCACGCGTGTGCCCCAGCCCAGCAGGTCAGTCCGTGTGGGAGGGCAGGGGCTAGTTTTTTATCCCTCTGCCTCAATCTGTCCCTCCCCGCAGACTTAACTGCTGCATGGGGGGTGGGGGGGGCAGCAGTGCATGGGAGATCTTGGGTTGCTTTTAAATGCCAAAGGTGATCTACTGTTTTAAGGCCTAAATTAGTAGCTGGACACTAGGGCTGTGTGAAGCTTTGGTCCCTGATTCGATTTGGTGGACATTTGGTGGCTGAATTGCCAAATCCAGCTCGAATCGGAGAACCCTTGAATCTCTCCAAATCGAATCAGAACCCTCCAAATCGATTCGGCGATTCAGACACAGACACGGCTTTAAATGTTTTTTCTACATACTTCAAGGTACGAGGTGACTCGTGAATGCTGTGGTGCCGGGGGGGATGGAGTGTCCCACAAGAGCGCGGTGCTCCCCATCACGCTCGGCAGCAGACTCAGAAGTGGAGCAGAAGCGCTTCCAGTCTGCTACTGGTCTGGTGGGGGCTGCCCCCACAGCCCCTCAGTTAAGTGGCTAGTGTCTCCTGGGTCTGGGGGGGCCCAGGGTTCCCCTGCGGCCGATTGCTGAGCCAGAGGGGCATGGGGAGGCTCCAGCGCGCTGCCCTGCAGACCTGGAAGTGGACCGTAAGTACTTCTGGTCCACTTCTGAGTTCGCCGCCGAGCACATGGAGAGTCTCCCGTGCTCCTTTGGGACGCTCAATCTGCCCCAGGATCGCAGCGTTCCCAAGCTGCGCTGATACCTCGAGGTATGTAGAAAAAACATTTAAAACTGTGTCTATGTCCAAATTGCTGATTCTCCAAATCAGCATCAAATCTTCAGATTCAGATTCGGCTGAATTAAATCAGGGACAGTGATCCAAACCAACGAATTGAATCGCTGTCCCTGATTTGGGCTGAATCTGAATCCAAATAAGAATAGGGCCCACTTCGCACACCCCTGCTGGACACTAACAGACCTTTAAGTTGCTGAACCTGGCTCCTTAATGAGGGTATAATGCACATTTTAGAAGACCTACAGTAGGTCCCATAGTGAGCCATGTAGCTTGCTTGGTAGGGTGACTCGCTTAGGGCAGGAAGGGCCTGGGTTTGATCCCAGGTGAGGGTGGTGGGTGTCTTAGAGTATATCAAGGGACTGAAAGAAAAAGTCTAGGCAGAGCAGTTCATTTGTTGCTGGCACATCCAAGGGTTTAGTCTGGAGAGTTTTCTGGGGGAAGGTGGTGACCCTTGGCACTGAAGGAGCTTGCAGAGGGTGCTTGTAGGTAAGTGTCTTTTTGGGAGACCTTCCCAGGGATGAAATCTCCTTTTTGCTCAGTTATCACTGCCACTGAGGGGTGATAACCCTAATGGACGGTCTCATACCAGAGCAACCAGAAATTGTGTTAAACCTGTTCAGTTGCCCCTGGTCTTTGTACACCAGCCACTGGGACTAATCAGGCCTTGTGAGAAACAACATGATAAAGGAGCAGTTTATTGAACTGAATTTTGTCTGGGGTAGAGTTAGAATATAGCTCAAGCCTGTTGAGAAGGCTAAAATCACCGTTCCTGTTAGGGAAGGTGAGTCAAGTAACCTGAAAGCTATGAGAGCCTGTGTCCTCTGTAACTTCAACATTCACTTCTCTATGAACTTTCCCCTCCGCCTCTCGTTTTTTAAAGTATGCCAAGACTTCCCTATCGCTGAGCAAGCGTAAGTTGCAGAGTCCAGTAGACTCTATTTTATGTTACCATAGCATGACAGTGTGCTCCCATCTCAAATTGATATTTCAAATTTTGGTCTCAAATTGATGTTTCAAATTTTGGTCATTCCTGCAACAGAATCCATAAGCGGACCTTACCCAATTAGTCTCACTGGCTTTACAGAGAGCAAAGGACCACTTGAGCACACAAGGAAGGGTATCCGTACCAGGCCCTAAGCAAAGATGAAAGGGCCAGACTCAAAAGTGTTCATGTGAGCTCAGACATGCTCACGCAGATCAGTCTGCATGCCCCTAACAGAGGATCAGATGGTAGGAAAAGTGCCAAGAGACAGATCCATAAAGCGCCTAACTGCTTAGAGTAGTGCGTCTCAACTTTTGCAGACTCAAGACACCCCTCGGAAAGTGTCAGCTGAGCTTTCGCTTATTTTTTCTACACTGAAAAAAAAATAACAGAGCAAATCTTCTGTTGCAAAGAACTCAGAAAGACCAAAACGGGGCAGAGTGTTTTGGACACTGGTTTCCCATTTCAAATCTCTGGGTTTATCTTGTGAATCGTGTATGTGTTTGCATGCCTTATGTTGCTAAAATTGTGCAGCACCCTTAAAAGGATCTCCTGGCACTCCGGGGTACTGCTGTGCCCTGGTTAAGAAGCACTGGCTTAGAGAGAGATTCTTCGAGGGCAGGTAGGGTACGAGCCTCCACTTCCAAAAAGCAGAGCTTTGATGAGATGAGCGCACACTTCATAGATTTCATAGACATCAGGGCTGGAAGGGACCTCGGGAGATCGAGTCCAGCCCCCTGCCCAAAGGGCAGGAAGTCAGCTGGGGTCATAGGATCCCAGCAAGATAGACATCCAAATGTGTCCTGAAGGTGTTCAATGTAGGTGCTTGAATCACCTCCGCCGGCAGACTGTTCCAGACCTCGGGGGCTCGGACAGTAAAGAAATTCTTCCTTATGTCCAGCCTGAAACGGTCTTGCCAGGAGTTTGTGACCATTTGACCTCATCATCCCTTGGGGCGCTCTGGTGAACAGACGTTCCCCCAGATCCTGGTGGTCACCCCTGATAAACTTACAGGTGGCCACCAGGTCACCCCTTAGCCTACGCTTTTCCAGGCTAAAGAGCCCCATGGCTCTCAGCCTGTCATTGTAAGATCTGTTTTCCTGACCTCTGATCATGCGCGTGGCTCTCCTCTGGACTCTCTCAAGCTTCTCCACATCCTTTTTGAATTGTGGAGCCCAAAACTGGACGCAGTACTCCAGCTGCGGCCTCACCAAGGCCGAGTACAAGGGGAGAATGACGTCCCGGGATTTGCTCGAGAAGCATCTATGGTCAGAACAGCACTGAAGCATGTGTTCAAAAAAAGAGATCTTTCTACCCTTAGGGAGGGTGCGCACCTCAGACCCTGAAAAGAAATGGAAAGGCAAATTGCTCATTGAAATTTTCTGGGGAGGTGTTGGACAGCCATTCCCAAGAGTAGAGACACCCTGCGTTGCTGCTGTTGGGTGCACAGGTAGGCAGGTTTGTACACTCTCCAATGCCTGAGGAAGGGCGTGTGCGCCCAAAAGCTTGCAAATAAAGAATTTTTTTATGCAGCTATCTAGCTGGTCTAATAAAAGATATCACCTCCCAAAGAGTAGAGGTTTTTGTAAATGCATTCTCATTCCAAGTGTAGCTAATACCAGCTTTCAGACCGAGAGGAAAAATGGGGAGGGAGGAGACAAATTCATCATTTTCATAGTATTTCCCTTTCCCTTGCAGGAGCACAGGACAAAGAAATTCAGCCAGATTATTTAGATACTGTTTAGCTTTAAAAGAAAATTGACTGTATTGCTGGCCGGCAGTTTTCCAGTTGAAAGAGACTTGACACTCAACAATATGCATTCATATTCTACCATGTCTCTCTCACTCACACCCCCTTTGCAACAGAGGAGAGGCTGTCAGCGAGCTACTTTCAAGTGGAACTTTTCAATTTATCCCCACAAATGCACAAAATCCATTAGAGCTAGAGATGAACTCAAACTACCATTTAAAAAAAAAAGCAGCAACTGCAACATGGTATAGAAAGGTACGTGGGATCTCAGCAATTCCAAGTGTGCACAATCACCCTGAGGTTCCTAGCGTGCTGGCCACCTGAGAGGTGACCTGAAAAGTGCTCCTTATTGCAAAGGGCAGTTCAGTTTACAGCAGGCAATACATAAAAATGGTGTCTTTGTCCTGTATTATATTTTACTTGCACAGAGACGCTTGCAATTTTCTAAATGTACTTTTTAAAAGAGAGAGACAATAAAAGTGTATGTGTAACTTTGCTTAAGTGTATACTTGGGCATGTGCTTCACTGTAAAGAAAGAGGTAAAGATGTCCCTGTCACAAGCCGCTGAAGTCCATCCGGGCAGGGCTTCATGGTTTCTTTACCCTTGGCAGGTGAAGGAGGGGACGTGGTCTGCGCCATGCTACGGTTATCTTTACCGCAGGTAGCTCCTGGCACCCACTGGGTAGGAGGCTGGGTGGGTCTCGGGGCCATGCTGAAAGTGGATATGATGAGGTACTGAACAGAGTTTAACTAAATCTTTGGTTGCTCTGATGTGAGACCGTCTGTTAAGAGTTATCACCCCTCAGTGGCAGTGAGAACTGAGCAAAAAGGAGATTTCATCCATGTGAAGGTCTCCCAAAAAGGAATTAGACACTTACCTACAAGCACCCTCTGCAAGCTCCTTCAGTGCCAAGGGTCATCACCTTCCCCCAGAAAGCTCTCCAGACTAAACCCTTGGATGTGCCAGCAACAAATGAGCTGTCTTGCCTAGACATTTTCTTTCAGTCCCTTGGAGTGGTCTAAGCCTAAGGCATCCTTGGTTGCAGCCCAGGCTCTTCCTGAGGTTGGTCCCAGGCAGCGTCACCAGCTTGCTCTCTGCGGAGACCTACGACAGGCCTGGTGAGTCTCAACATTGTGGGGGAATAGGTCCTCTGTTCTACTTCCACCCTGTTCCCTGGTAGATACTGCCGACAGCATTATAACTCTCTGTGGTTCTTCTGGACTACAAGTCCAAGAATGCTTTTCTGCTAGACCAAGATTTTTCTTGGCTGTTAGACCTGGCTAACGGGTCCTAGGATGCTGCTACAGAGGTTTACATTTTCAAACAATAATTTTGCACTAATGTACAATGATTCATTAATTTCCTTTCCAGCAAAATGTTGGATTTATTTGAATGTTTAGTTCATAGATTAGTAGATTTCTAGGGCCGGAAGGAACCCATTAGAATAGATCGTCGAGTCTGACCCCATGCTCTGGGCAGTATAATCAGTTATACTTACTGATTATGGTGATGCGAACAATTCTTCTAAGTTATGAGATTAGACGGTTGCATCAGGACCATTTTGCATTGACCAAAAAACCCCCAAGCCCCTCATACTGTCAGGAATTTAACCTGTTGGATCTTCCTCAGGGTTTCCTCCCTCCCCCACTCTTTTCACTAAATAGCAAATGTAGAAGCACTTGCAAATCGGTTTATGCATCCGGCTTTCTCTGCTTAAAATTTAATTCAGGCAACTTTTTGTCTATGAGGTTTCCACAGTCACGAAGGTTTTTTTTCTGTTTACGTTATTACTTTGTCTACTTTGGGGAGCATGTGTGGGACTGCTTATAGGATGAGGGGTTTTTCTTATTATTTTAACGCTTAGCACAGTTAAGGAATAAGTCAAAGGTCTGCAAGACACGTTTGTTCTTAGATGAGCAGCATGCAGAGCGTAGGGGCTGGAAGCAGCTGGCAGTACTTGAGAATGAACCGCGGGAGTGATTATCTTGTGATAATCTTGGCCCCTTCATCCCTTATTGCTTAAGTATACAGAACTTTAAGTTGCATAAATTGAGTTTTGGCCTTTCACCTTTAGCTACCAGAGGTGAAAATTAGAGGGAACCGTCAGTGCAGTGACGATCTCCCTTTATTCCGAGTCTGTTTCAGTTTGTCACCTCTGCTGGGCTTGGAAAGGACAAGAAAATGCTGGTGGGATCTGCCAACAGAAACACTCAAGTTCTCCGGCACTTTGACAGGACAGAGCATGTAGGGAGAGAGGTGCCAGTTCACTTTGGCTTTGGGGGAGTTGGCTCCAAGTCAGTTGAGCAGGGACTTGGCTTCACAGCCAAAAAGGCCTGCAAGGAGAGAGGGGGATGTGTGTGCATGTTAGCTCCCAGAGCCAAGGGCTCTGAATCCACTTTGATAAGCTTTCTTAATGAAGCATTCCTTGCCAGAGGCTACTCCGCATGAACTTAAAGCAGAAAAAATGGCACTAGTTGAAAATGAATTGCACCTGTTAAGTGGGTGATGTGGGACTTGAGCTCCAGTACTGTTGCATTTGTAGTCTGGGCCCCAGTTGTCTTCACTTAGTTCAGATCCACTCTAATAATTCTGAGTGAGATGAGCCCAGGTGATCTGAAGTTGTGTCCTTAAAACCCCGGTGACATCAAAGCTCTAAATGGGCTTTAGGAAAGGCCGGCACGTGCATGTCGGCACTAGGGGAGAGTTCTGGCTTTAAGGCTCTCAAAGGGTAACAGAAGGTCTGTGTCCCATCCCCACGTTATAGGCTGCTCGGGCGCTGTTGGAAGAGGGTTTTGTCAAGGGTAGGATTCTAATTTTGCCCTAGGGGGAATCCCAATATCTGTTTTGTCCTGGAATCGTGATGGCAGCTGGACTGCTTTTCAGGCTGCTTTTGGGTCAGTGTTTGTTTAAGCAGCGGTAGAGGCTGTAGCCACTTGCATTACAGACTTTATCTTAAACACCCTCATGGCAGCCTTTTTCAAAGCTGAAATCTTTTTCAGAGCTAAAATCTGCAGAAATCCATGATGCAAAACCTCCTCCAACTTGTCTGTGGACTTCTTGCGCTTTGTATTTCAGGTACACTGTGTGTGTGTGTGTGTGTGTGCGCGTACGTGTGTGTACCTTCCTATATATATGAATGTCGGTAGAGTCAGCGTCCTTGGCTCTTAGCTAGCATATGTCATGTGCACATATGTAAGGAGCCCTGTTTTTATCCTTGAGAGTCCATTGTCACTTTCTATGGAGAACAAAGCCTTCGCCACGAGCACTTCTCTTATTGCTTTCCAGTAATTTCTTTTGTGTCATCTGGATACAAAGGTCTGGCAGGCTTTTTTTGGGGAGAAAGGCTGTCAGAGGAACAGGGGAGCCAGGGGTGGATAAAATCAGGTTAATAGTCTGGCCCCAGTAAAAGCTACCAGCACTACTTTCCATCTGTCCTGTGGCTCATCTTGGCATGGGAGATAATGCAGTAGGTGAAGAGCCATGGGGTGAAGCAAACCAGGCTGAGCAGTGGGAGTAAATATGACCCAGAGTGTGGCTGGCGTGTACATGTGCACAGGGACTATTGTACCTCCTACAGCCTCTGGACATTAGTAAGCAAACAAAAAATCAAAAACCTACCCCCACTGCCAAGAAAAACACCATTTCCAGGCTCTGTGCCCTGGGGGCAGTCACAGTCACACGTGCTGGAAGAGTCTTAGCATAGCTGTGTAAACCTCTCTGGGGTAGTGTTTGCTGTCTTCCTGTGTTGGTCCAGTTGCCCAAGGCGATGGACGGGGTCCTTATCAGCTGTGGGGGCCCCTGGCAGTCCCACAGACGATAGAATAAGGGAGCTAGAACAAGATCACTGAGCGTTAGAGCAGGGGCGGAGGCTGTAGCTGTCTTAATCTAAGGAAGTGGTCAGACAAGGTTCTTTGGGTAAATCTGATATCTTTTATTAGAGCAACTCAAATAGTTGTAAAATAATTATATTTACTATTATATTTAATTGCATATTAATTGTATATATAATACATCATATAAATAGTTATATAAAATGTATCACTCTCTTTCTTATATAAATATAATGTCAAATAAGAATGCTCAAATAGCATTAGAGCATGTATAAAGGCCTCCAGGTCCTCAGTTACACTAGTATAGCGTTAGTAGGGGAGGATGCTGAAGCCTTTTTGGGTATGGGGGAGAACCATGCCTTCTCATGAGAGGACATTGGGAGGTCTCTACATAGCTTCCTGCTGAGATCGCTCCCATTTTTCATTGAAGAAGTAATATTTCAACCTGTACGTTTATAGAAGGCCTTGACAACCCTGAAGAAGGGTGACTGCACCCGAAAGCTTGCTAAGAACTTTTTCCCAACTACTCAGTTGCTCTAATAAAATATAGCACATCTACCCAAAGTACCTTGCATGGCTTTTGGGAGGTTTTTTTAAAATTCAGGAATAAACATAACACTTGTTCAGCTAAAAATACTGCTAAACAAATTCTTCCGTTAACCTCTTAACCTCTGGCACAAGTTGACAGCCGTGTGTGGGCCGTGTAGAGGGTAGGTTAGGTATTTAATTAACCTAGATGTTTTTGGCAAGAAAGTTTTTGTTGTTTTTTTATAAAGTCCATGTTGCATGTTTAAAGGCCTGATCAAGTCAAGTCTACTCAGAGCCATTGTGATTTGGTGGATTGGACCTTGAGTGTTCGGGTGGAGGTGGGGTTTTGGACATGCCAGTGTTTAGGAACGGGACGAAAATGGCACAGGGCAAGTATAGTCAGCCTCAGCATTAGTAGGAGAAAGTCACTGTTTTGTGACAGTATCCTGCAAAAGCAGGGACCTCCAGAAGATCGAAGTTCAGATGCGTTTCATTGCTGCCTGGCTGCAGGGTAGAAGATGTTTACAACTACTTGTCCATGTCCCCAGTATCCATGTGTTGTACAGGAGGAGCAGCACTGGCTTTGGTTTTTAGTTTCATTCATGGGGATACATAATGCCTAGCCCTTCCCTCTGAAGAAGGTGCTGAATATACAGCACTGACAGTCGACATGGTGAGTTTGCATGTCTCCACCAAGTCTGTGCGCCCTTAATCAGTCTATCACTTTGCATGCTAGAATGATTTCCATACACCCCGGTGATGTATGAGATTTCCAGCTGCAGGCGTAACCTTCTACTTTTCAGGTATTTTACTTATGAAAGGTATTTCAGCCTGGCATTTCCACTGTTTGTTCTTCTTATATATTTATATTTCATGGCTGTCAGTGCTCCAGTAGAAAGAGAGCTTTAAATTCGATGTCCTTCTTAGCCATTTTAATAGTGTGGGTGTCGCAGGTAGGTTGTTTGCATTACCCTAGAGCCTGAACAAGGCCTCGATCACGCAAGGTGCTCTGAGCTCTGGGTTATTCTGCAGTAGACAGTTTTCAACTTGGTCTTGCTTTCCCTTGTAAAAAATTACCATCTTTTCTTCTTCTTCTTTCACATCTCTGTCCCATTATTCCCCAGCACCGCAAATCCCAATTGAGATGCGTTGCTGAGGGGGCCGTGAATGTATTCAGAATGTTTATTTCCACATAAAAGAGGTTTTCTGCTGGGGAAAGACATGAACTCATTGCAGAAACCTCCGAAGAACAAAGCGTTGGGGAAAGGATCAACCGTATTAGCACACTGAAGGAGAAAAGGGGGTTTGTCACTGTATCGGTGTGTGCTTTAGCATGGTAGGGTTGTAAATCTCTCTCTCTGTTGACGACGGGGGGTGAGATTTATTAAAAATGATATTTCCTCTGTTTCCTTGGAAGCCCAACTCCCCAGCATGTTAGTTTGGTTTAAATCTCCTCTTCAGTGCAGTTCTGTGGGTTTTGGTTGGGTGTAGCCTCCTGCAGTTAAAATGCTTTTTTTTTTTTTTTCTTTAAGTGATCTTTTTGTTTCCCAAGTATTCTTTGGCCTTTTCACTTGAAAAGGAAAGGCAAGCTTTCATGAATTGAGCAGAGGGCACTGCTTGAATGGAGCGAGGGTCACTACTTCTAGAGGCAGGCTTTTCTTTCCATTGTTTGAAGAATACACTGAGGATGCTAGGAGCAGATGCACTGTTTCTCTCCCAGCTTATTCCTCCCCTGTTATGGATATGAGCTGCCTTTGCATTAATTCCACCCCCCCACCCCCTCCCAGCAGTGGTAGAGTTTAGTCAAAATTGATTAAAAGATGGAACTATCTTGTAAGGGTAGAACTGGGCACTTTTGCTAACAGTTGACACTTTATATGGATGTTACTTGTCTCCAAAAAAAAAAAAAAAAAGGAGTACAGTATAGAGAAACTCTCTGTAGGGTCTTTGATGTGTATTGCTGCACCTTTAAACTGCATTTGTGAGTCTGCTTGTAGGAGCCTCACAATAGATAGTCCTTCCAATGCTGAAAGCAAAGTTAACAGCAGTCCCAGTGTTAGTTTAGTAAAGATGAGGGGTGATATAATGCTGCCTCTGATCATTGATTGGGGAATGTGAAATATTGCCTGTAATAGTACATGGCCATTGGGATTTAGTTTCAGCAAAAAATATGATAAATGCAGAAGGGAAGGGAGTTCCTCTTTAAGGAAGTGTATGTTAATGATTTATCGCTGTTTCATAATGTACGGAAGAGTGTCCTTAGCGCAGTGCTTTATATACCAGACTGCTAATGGCTCTCAGTTTGCAGGGAGCTTTCAATCTAAATGTGCCAGTGTTATAAATGGAGTGGAGAATGGTTACTGGTACTTGGTTATACTATTTTAAAAAATGTATTTAAGGCAAGAGGCAGAGAGGAACACGGGATAGGAGCAGAGGTATGGAGCATCTCATTAGGACTTGGATAACAGTCTACCAGGATCCTGTTGCCCTTTTGCTTTTGAGGGGTAATTTGCTTTTGAGATCACAGTGCTTTTGTTATGCTGGATGCAGGAGTTTGACCGTGCGGACCCTATCTTAGAATAGACGATGTCTCATGGACACCTGCCTCACAGACCATACCTCTTTCCCATTCTGAATCTGGTAGTATCTTTTTAATAGCCAAAGCAATTGGTTGGTTGGACAATTTACGTTGTCTGTCATTACCCGCCATTGGAGGGAGATAGCTTGTCTTGGTTTTTTAAAAATGTACTTGGACTGTCTCCTTTTTATCATCCCCTTCCTTGGCTCCATTTGTCTGCTCTCTTAACCTTTCCTTTCTCTTCTGGATGTGTTCCCTGAATTGGCTTCCTTTCTTTCTATTGATGATCTTCCCCTGGTGGTGCTCTGGTACTTAAAGCGGCTCCTGTTAACTAGCCATCCATCCATCTCATATAGCTGCTGTTGTGGCAGTGTGCGAATACCTTACCGGTTTGAGCATATACATTTTTGCAGCACGCCACCAGTAAAGTCAGCAAAGTTACTTCTCCATCTCAATCTCCAGCTACTGGAGTCAACAGGTCTTCCCACAGAGTATGTTGTCTAGATGGCTTATCCCAGGACTTACCCAGACCAGGCACAGTTAGCAGCGTGCAGAATCAAGGCTCATCGCCTTGGCAAAGTGATCCAAATCTCCCCCACTCCAGTACACAGAACAAGCTGGCTCTAGGATGGTGCATGAGACTGAGGAATGATAAGAAGCAACATTTTAACTCTCGAAACATTCCCCCCTCTCGCACCTGCAGACGAGACCCAAGGACAAAGGTCTGAATCAATTAGTTCTTTGTTGCGCTAAGGGCTAAGGAGTGGTCTGAGTTTGGTACCAAGGATTTCTTTTGTAATTTCTTGAAGAAGGAGGGTGCGTCCAGTTCCTTCCTTTTCTAAGCTTGACGCCTGTAGGGGAAGAGGGAAATGTGTTCAGGCACAGAGGTGCCAGTAATATGTCCCAGACACTTAAAATGCTTCCCATTGATTGGGACATCCGTGGGGAGGTGGGTTAGACCTCAGAGGTAGGGAGATCCTGAGAGTCCTTTCTGCGTTCCTGTCGTTTTGTAGTTGTCAAGATGCAGTCTGTGCTAATGTGCCCCGTCTCGATTCCTCAGAAACGCACACAACATTTGCAACGTGGTTTCTTTCCTCTGTGATTGGAGTGCAACGGGTTGTTTTTTCACTCTAGATTCTCCCCCCTGCCTGGAGAGCAAGCATGTCCTTTGAAAGCAAGACGGGGGGAAAGCAGTCATGGGGAAATCCAGTCCAGCGGCACTCGGCGATGGCTTTTTATGCATTCCACACATTTACAGCAGCCATTCAACAGCTCTCAGAAATCTGGGCGGTAAAATGGAAAGCTGTTTTTTAAAAACTGCTTCTGACCATGGGTAATGCACCTTGAGGAAATCATTCTTTCCTGCCGAAGCTGCCTTTGACATGGCACCCTTCATAACTCAGCCTTTTCTGGATGAAATCACAAGTTTGTACCCGATTCATTATCAGAAAATGTCCACTCTCAGAGAGGAGTGATGAGGCTGGATTAACTATGACATTTTACAAGGCCAGCTGGGAGAAACGCTTCATGATTAAGTGAAGCAAGCTTGTACCTGAACCATATGCTTTACTCTAGAAAATGTTTCATTTCAGAGGGCAGGATGAGTATCTCACTTTGTCTCTGATCACTACGTTTTGCAAACAGAGATAACTGCAACCAGTAAAGCCTACTCCCTCTCCTGGTCACACAAGCAGAGAGATGCTATCTCGAGCTGAATTTATGCTGAACTCCCGTTGTATAATTTGTGCGCCTGGAAAAACTATTTGATACGCAGCAATAGATGAGCCATTCAAGGCAACCAGAGTCAAATGACAATGCTAGTCAACCAGCTGAAGCCTGGGTGCTTCTTGGATTTCATATATTTTTAAGGCCAATGGGGACAACTGTGAGCCCTTTGGTCTGAGCTTCTGTGCGGCACTGGCCGAAGAACCTGGGCCAGAGACTCTTGCACCCAGCCAAGATCTTGTGTTTTGGGGGGGGTTTCTTCAGGCTTGCCCTTATCTTTGGAGTGCACTCGACTGGGTATATGAGCAGATTTGTTTGGGATTAGGATTTTTATTGTGCATTGCAGTAATTACCCACCTGCATGCTCCTGGCCTAGGTAAGTGGAATGTGAAGCTTCTGTACCTTGCCGCTCTTTCCTTGCAGTCCGAGGTGTTGGGGTTTAGCTTTCGCTCGCTGCGAGGCAAGAAGAGCATGCTGCAGCGGAGCAGCTGAAGCTCAGTAATGCTCCTGCCTCCACTTTTGTCAGGTGGTAACTAGTTTGTCTGCTGGTACAGTAAGGAGTCCACTTAAGGCCTCTAAGATCACTCCCCGCTTCTTGGAGCTTGAAGTGGGATGGCGTGTAAGGAGCAAGATGACACAGCGTTGGTCCAGGATCACAGGATTGGAAGAGACCTCAAGAATCACTGTTCCTAAATCAGCCTAGACAGATGTCTGTCAAGTGTCTACATACCTTCATTGGATTGCTACAATGCCTCAAAAAAGGCTGTTGCTGCAGTTGCTGTACACCGGGGGCAGACAGTCCAGCCCATGGGCCTGCAATGAGAAATGCAAGGAAAATGTCTCTTGTCTAACCACTGGAACATGCTCTGGACCACGCCGTCACTGCTGCGAAATCCCAGCCCTGGAGCAGCTCCCTGCCCTGCCCTGCATCTTGCCAGGACTGCTTGGGCCGGTCTCCATAGAAACCCTGGCCCTACCCTGTCTACCCTGCTCCTCCTGGGGTTTCCATAGAAACTGGCTGCAGGGATCCAGGCAGGGGCTGCTGGGAAATGGAGTCTGATGTGGGCCAGATCTGTCATTTTGCCCACCCCGGGAATGTAAGTTGTAACAATGCCTGTGGAAATGGCTAAAGAAACCTGGGTGTGGGGGTGTAATCTAGTCTCCACATTGGTGGTTAAGTGGAGAGTCGCTGCCTGAGCTCCCCTGCCATTAAGTGGAAGATGGCAAGCTGCATTCTTCCAAGAGTAGCAATGCAGAAGTTGTATAGTAGCTAAATGCAGGGGCAAAAGCTGGAGTCGGGAGTGAAGGTTTGAAGATTCGGAACAGAGGGCCAGCGCATATTCATCCTGGTTGGCAGGCCCAGCTGTAAAAGACTTCTCACAAAGAATGACGTATGAAGACATTTCACCAAACCTGTATTAAGGGTGCCCAGGTTTCCGGTTCTTGTCTCCTGCGATGGATGTAACGAAGCTCTTCTGCATGTTCCAGTGGTTGGAGAATGGACGTTTCCCTTGCGTTTCTCATTGCAGCTGTATGTTCTATTCTTCCCCTGCCGCGACGGCAGCCGTTACATGGAGTGGGACTGTCAGCGGTGCTTTACTCTGCTCTCTGCTCCTGTTAAGTCAGTAGTCAACCCCTTTTTTGATTTTAATGGCAGAAAGGAGAGGCCAGCTTGGAGAGCTTTTGAAAATGTTGACTATGAACTATATTTCACAGTGACAGTGATATGTGTATTGATTGTAATCTTACCTTTTATGCCTCTCTGCAAAGAGATATTTAGTATGTGCTAGTTTCTCAAGATTTTTTAAGACCCTTATTATTCCCTTCTTCAACTTAGGTTTTTAATTTTAGGACCTCTCAGCTATTACAATGGGGCACTTAGAATTGGTAGAAGTGAAAAACTGTTACAGCGCATCTTCGAAGCCAGATCACTCACCTGGGTGATGACTTGGGAACAGAAGTGGATTTAGCCCAAGCACTGCTGCCTGTGGCTTCCTAGGGAAATAAACCAAGAGGACTGATTAAGTAATTAACTGCTTTCTGACTGGCATTTGATGAATATCTTCTTCAGTCATGATTGGGCATTATAGCAGCTGCCTCCAGAAAGGGTCATAGAGCAAGAATTTGGAAAAGACTTGGTAGAATCTTACAAGTCTTGACAATAAAATGTTGGGTAGCAGAAGTAGCACTAATATATATATATATTGGTATTGGAAGATTTTTGCAAAAAAAAAATCTATCTTTGCAAAAATCTTGTTGGTCTAATAAAAGATATCACCTCTACTTTGATTACTGATTGCCTTTTGGATACTCATGGCAAGTCACCCGGAAGGGCTAGGCAGGGTCTGAGATGAAGCAAAGGTGCTTACCTGGCATGGAAAAATCTTTATAATGAACAGAAGAAAGTGGGCTGATAACAAATGTAGTTCCCAGCTGAGAGCAAGAAGCCTGCAAAAAGCTAGCAGTAGGATGGAAAATGAAGTGCCTTTGTTTAAAAGAGATTTGTGCTGGGAAGTTCTAGCAGTTCTCATTTCAGAAAGCCATAGCGACGAGTCCTTGAATTTGGAAAGATTAACCATCAGATTGTCATTTGGGTACTTGCATTTGTAGTTAGTGACTTAAATACTGTAAAGTTACTTCTGTATATGTTTAATCTTTTACAAATCCTTTCCCTGCCCCATGCATTTGTATTGTATTTTGTATTCAGTTACTTCTGCAGGAAGTATCACTGCCATGGCAGCTTCCACTGAGAGTTATGCTGGCTAGTGAATAGTGACAGGTAAATTCAAGAAGTTGTTCTGGGAATTCAGTGGATAAAGAACAATTCATAGTAGACACAGGCAGTCACTGCAGGAATTTTTAAACCTTTGGTTGCAAGGATCCCTCTGTAAGAGGGATGGGGCTCTCTCAAGCACGCATCTGTTTGTAAGGCTCTTGATGCACTTTATCAGCAAGTTTCCTCTATAGTGCTGTGTTAATACAGCTTTTGGGGTAACAGCGCAAGTCCCGTGTGGTAACAGCACAGCACAGGGTTTTTGTGGGAGATTTCCAGCCTTTAGGTTAGGTTACCAAAGGCTTGTTTGCCGGGCCTCCTTGTATACATTGCTTGCATTGTGCTAGCGGACAAAGCGGGCTGGCTGGCACTGATCTCAGCGTGGGGACACTGCGTGCTGCAGTTGCTAGGCAGGGCTGAGGGATTACATTAGCAGGACAGGCACTGATCGGGTAGGAGCACGTGGTGTAGAGAGAGTTGTTGGTTGCAATCATGTGCTTCTAAGGACAGTTAGGCAGGCAAGTTTCTTTGGGTAGATGTGGGATCTTTTATTAGATCAACTAAATAATTGGAAGCAAGTTCTTTGCAAGCTTTTGGGCACAAACCCCCTTCGTCAGGCATTGGGATGCTGCTGATGTTATGTGTTCTCCAAGGTACATGTAACACCAGCAGAGTCCCCCTATGCCTGATGCACGGTGACTGGGCCCGAAAGCTTGCAAAGAACGTTTTTCCAACTATTTAGTTGGCCTAATAAAAGATCCCACATCTACCCAAAGAACCTTGTCTGTGGTGTGAGTGTGTATTCACGTGGTGTGGGGGGGGGGAGGGGGGACTGTATGATGCTGCCCTTCCATGGAAGGCAAATTAAACCCTGTAGCTCCTTTCTACATTTGCATTTATGTGTTAAGAAATACATTTGTTAAAGCTGTGAAGGCCCCCCAAAAGCACTGGGACTGTCAACACTAGCACTCTCGCTATCAAGAACGTGGCTACGAGTAGCCTAAATGTTAGCGGCCACTATCTTTTATTTATCAGACCTGGCGCAAAGCTTTGATTTGGCTATTTTTGTGTAGCGGCTCCTTGTAAATTGTTGTAGAATCAAAATCTTGACTTTGGTTCTGCAAAAAGGCTCCCCGTCTTTGAGAGAGGTAGGTTGTTTTAGTTTTGCTCCATTAGCAGGAGGCTCGAGTTGTCCGGAAGGTGTGGTAGTAATGCCGGAACAGCTGGACTAGGCAAGTACATATGTGGCCAAGGACTTCTTGCTTGGCCCGTGCACCTAAGAATTTCTTTAGCATAGTAGGCGGTGAGAGCCAGCTAATACCAGGCCCCTGACAAAGTCTGTGCTGCTGCAGGGCCTATGAGTTTAGATCACTTCAGGAGCCTGGTTTTACCAAGATGGAGGCACTGGAGATCATAGTGGGGCTTGAAGATGCAATACTTAGTATGGTTTACCAGCATGTTCAGAAAATCTCTGGTCTCTTTGGTTAGTCAGTGAAAGTGGCCATCATAAGTGATTTGGGACAGTGCTGTTTAAAAAACAAAACAAAAATCACCCCCCCCCCCCCAAACAGGAACGATATCACTTACCAGATGATGTATCCAGTCAACCCCTTTGTTTTTTTTAAACAAAATGACGTGTTGTTGCAACATTTAACGCAACTTTTAAAGGTAATTGTGTATCTGTACAAACCTTTAATCAAAGAAGGATGGGTTTGGAATATATCGACTCAGGAAAGTTTTACCAGCTACATTGCTTCATGGATACGTGTTATTCTTCCAGCCTGAGAGAGGGGGCCTTTTTTCAGATTAGCTTATGTTTTCTGAAAATGATTGAACCATAGCCAAGCAAACATTCATCTACAGCGTAAGCAGTGTCTCTGTGATGGGTTATCCTTCTATAGCTAAAGGAGTTTAAACCCTTGTTTTAGGATTTGACTGCGTGGAGGGGGACTCTTAATGGCTTACAAAAAACATTATTCATTTATCTAGTAACACTAAGAATCACTCCTCCAACCAATAATATTTGTAAGATGCCTAATTTTTATTTATACGCACACACGTATGTTGTGTATGTATGTATATAGACTGATATTGATATAGTTTGGTTCATTTTTATGTACATAGGATATCAAAATGCAGACTTTATATATACCCAAACTAAAAAAAAAATGAGGCATCTTCCAAACGTATAGGTTGGGGGGGGTGATTCTTTGTTTTCAAGCAGTTTTGTCTATGAGGGAGTCGATGTAGAGGTGCCTTTCTGATCTTGTATAGCAAGGAATTCTTGTTCACGGTGACCAGATTATAAGGTGCCACATGTGGCCAAAAATGTGGTACCATTTGGGCACAGTGGAGAATCTCCTTCCACCTGGACTCAAATACATTTTCTAACTTATGTTGAGAGAGCAGAGGCCTTTTACTTTGTAGTCCATTAACTCTTGGAGTTCACCTCTCCCAAGAGCCAGATACTGTTTCATCTTGGCATGTACCTAGTTTGGGTATGTGAAGATGGATGGATAATCTTGTGGTTTAGGCACAGGAGACCTGACTTCATTTCTCAGATCTGTGCCAGTCTTCCTATTTAATCTTGGGCAAGTCATTTTCTTCCCAGGCTTGAGTTTTAATCAGAGATTCTCGTAATCCTGGAGTGTCATGTTTTTGTGGGAGTTGCAGTTTTAACCCGGTTCTGAGTTTGAAATGGCTGAATCAGCTTGCCAAACGCCAGCATTTTTGTGTGGACCATAGACAAAGAGGGCTTCTTTGCTTTAACCTTGAGGACACGTATGTCCATGACCTCATTGCTCAGTTCCACCAAGTAATCCTCAGATTCATTGTCAGGCTAGTAAAACCCTTGCCTTTCTTCCTGTTCCCCTCATCTCTACCTTTGCTAAAGTGATTGATAATTATAGCATCTTTCCCCTCTAGAGGGAACATGTCGTACTTGGATGACTGGCTTCTCTGAGTAAAATTTCATTGGGAAGCTGGAGCAGAATGCATAGCTGAATCAAACTCCAAATTTTTCATTTCCATCCTTTCCTGCCTTTGGAGCTGGTCCACAGAGGTGCACCAAAGATGGACCTGATACAAGACCCTCCTTGTGTGCTTGTCATGACAAACTTGTCTCAGTTCTTCCCAGGAGGTGGAGCACGCTCCGCGCTCTCTGGTCGGTTCGACGATGCTGCTCACGCGAGCAAGGAAATGACGCTCCTGTGTTGGCCTTGTTGCAACTTGGAGTGATCCTTGCCGTAGGTGCCTGAATGGCTACGTGCAGGGTCTCTAGACAGCTGAGCCATTAAAGCAGCGAGCATTTCCATTAGTTTTCTTTATTCTGTAACAAAATAAAGGGGCAGAATCCATCAGACTGATTGAACCCTGGTGGTCCAAGAGAACCTAGTTTGTGTGTGACGTCCTTGTGGGAGGACATTCATCTCTCTCTTGGATGGACTCTTGTGAGCTCTCAGACCAGAAACATTGGCAGTCAGTATCCAGTCACTCTCTAAACACATGGCAAGCACAGGGCTGCCAGGTCTCGGTTTTACAAAGACCCTTGTTTTTAATTTGGGTTTCCTCAAGCGTCAGCTGCTGGAATCGAGCTGGTGTGAGACTCTTGGCTTCTGTTTCTGGTCCTTGTGGCTGTGGGCAAAACCATGATGCAAATGCGACCTAAAGGCTCCAGAACCCGAAGGGAAATCAGAAGAACCCCACATTTATCTTTTTAATTTCATTATTGAATGCAGGAGGCTGGCAGCATTGTGCATGTGAAGGTTTGGCGATTGAAAGGGAGGAGGGAGAAGAAATTCTAAACGCAAAGAGCTGCCTTTGTTGGTCTAATGCTAAGGAACTTCTGTCTTTAAAAAAAAAAAAAAAAAAAGAAAGAAAAAAAGCCAATTGGCATGTATGGCATGTTTTGAAATTGCTCAGGAGAGAAGGTAGACTAGTGTGTATGCATATGCGTAGGGTTGGGAAATAGAGATAGGAACTAATTATATATAATCTTAAAATGAATTAGGTCATATAATGTAATGAAAACAGATTCTGCTCCTGAAGAGACTTTTCAGTTTGCATTTTGATATCCTAGGGCAGTAACACGTTGCTCTCTGACAGACAACCATTTGATTTGAAAATATGTGAATAATTGCAAAGTGGAACCTCTTTGAATTTGTTTCTTCCCCTCTAGCATTTGAAGGACTAATTATAGGAAGAGCTGCAGAGTGCCCTTCGCAGGCATGCATACAGCCAATTTTATATTTTGTCGGGTGCATGACTCACTGCCGTGTGCTGTGCTCTTCCTTGGATAGCTATACCGAAAAATGGAAAAAAAAAAAAAAGAAAAAGGAACGCGGGGTCTGTGCTTTCACTAGTGGCATTGCCAAGTATTTGCAAACGATGACTTGTTGCGGATTCGAGCTGACTCTGTGTGTGGGAGGGGTACAGTCTGCAGGTGATTAAGTAGGAATAAACACACATGCAGCTGAAGTGAAAAGTGAGCTGCTGAAAGCTTAGAAACCTGGCAAGGGTTTTGCTGCTTGCTTGAGAATTTGATCAAGAGACTCCGAACGTCGCTCTATTTTAAGATGTTTTTAAAATGGGTGGAAGACTCGTAGTGTCTGCATTTTTCTGTTTACGGAAAGCAAGGAGGTGAGCAGCCCTTGCATTGAGGAGGTGGGCACATCTTTGTGCGATTTAAGAGATTGTTGCTTAGCTGCCAGATTCCCTTAATAGGACCATGAAGTTATTCTGGCAGTCCAGATTTTCCTCGGGACAGAAAGGGTTAATTAGCCTAGGAGGCACTGCCTGGTTGATCATCAGTGTCTAGCCCCAGCCCTTGTCTAGGATCATAGGTTTGAAGTGGTGAGGGATTAGGGCCATGGAGAACATAATTGAGGCTGGCTCCAGTAAGCGATGTGTCTGAACTGGCAGAGTTAAAGATAGTAGCTTATGTCAGAGATCAGTTTGCAACCTTGATTCTGCAGTACAAAGGGGGAAAAAAATTGGATTTTCCTCAATCTGGGGCTTAAAAACCATTTGCCTAAAATGTATCGTGCTGCATTGAGAAGCTTACAGATCCTAAATAAGAATACCTGCCTCTTACAGCCATATCAAGCCCTTCCTTTTTCCTTCGTGGAAATCATTCAGGAAGTGAGCAAAACCTATCGAGTATGTTGTAAAGTTTGTAAGAGGGTGGTGGCATGACCTTGTGGGCAGAGTCTCAGACTGCTGGATGGAGGGGACCTCGTTTTCTTTTCTTGGCTTTGCTGCTGACCTGCTATATAACCTTGAGCAAGTCGTGTTTCTCTTCTTTGCCTCAGTTTCCCAGCTGGTGGAACGGGGGGTGATTATGCTACTTTTCTTTTGCAAAACACTTGGCATGTAGATGAAATTAGGTTAAAATTTTCTGGGTTTTGGTCCCAGTCTTGCCAGTGATCTGCTGTGCTGAGCTTTACAGCAAAATGCATTGCTTTGGTTTTAGACACCCTTTCCCTTCACTGCTTAGACTGTGACCTCTGGGACAGGGACTGTCATGTGTTTGTACAGGGCCTGGCACAGCGAGTCCCACATCTGTTGACCAGCTCCAAATACAGGAAAGGATGGAAATGAAAAATTTGAAGTCTCTGGGAAGTACTGGGTATAAACAGGGAGGAAAACTATTATGTGACTTATTAGTATTAAGACAAAATGTGATATGTGTGGTGTGTCTGCTGTTCAAATCAGCCTGAGCTGGCTGGGAAGTATGTAGTGAAGTCCCGTTTGACAGTATGCTGGAGTTCGTTGGACATGTTCCTAAAGCATGTAATGTAATATTGTTATATGGGGTTTTGAGGTCATTGTTACCCAGATTGTTCAAGCCTGGATGTATTTTAACTGGACTTTGTCTAAAGAATAAACATAGTTGGGGTTGTTTTCCAGCCACCAGCTAAGCAGCCAGGTCCGGGGCTTGAGTCAGCAATCCTAACAAAATGTTATGTGCCATTCGAGACATTTATTTATTTATTGGCCCCTCCCCCCTTATGTTGTAATTGTATTCACTGCAAATTGATTTCTCCGTATCTTATTTACTGCACAAATTATTCTGCTGACTGGTACCTTGACTTGGAGTATTCTTGTTCTCAAAGCAGTATTTGAATCTTTCTGCATAGGTAGGTGTCTTCCAGTCCCATGACGCATCCATCCTTCTGCCTTGCATTGACCCTCATGATTCATGTCCAGCATTAAGCAGACGGCTTATTCCTACTAAGAATAAGACAGAACCTACCCCAAGGAAATGGAGACCCGTTTTCACAGCAAAAACACAAAAGATAGACATTTTATACTGGAGTAACTAACGGTAGCTATTCCATTGGAAAATGCTAGCAGAGACTAGGCACTTGTAGCTTTTGCCATAAGGAAAACACTTGGGGTTAGGGGTTTCTCCACAGTCGTGGTTTAGTTGTTCAGACTCCCGCAGAACTACTGGGCCTTGTCAGCTTTTACAGTGAGGACAGAGGATAGGTAATGCAGCCCCTTGTAAAAATTCACTTTTTTTGGCAGTGACAAAGCTTTGATCCTTTCACATGCGGTAGACGTAGGTGTTGTGGTTCTAGGATGCTGGGGGGGGAAGAGCACAGCGATGCTGACTTGCTGCTGCCTCGTTTGAAACACTTTACGGGTGGGTACAGACATTCAAAAAGCCTGAGGCAGAATCGATCCAAGTCGCACAGTTTTCTGTAAGCAGCCCCTTGGGGGTGGGCAGCAAATCGTAGACCAGGCTCTGCCATTTTTAAACCAGTCTGTGCACTAAACTGCTGCTCTGTTACGGATGCAGAATGGTTTCTGATCGCTTATACCGGCAAAACTGTAATGTCTGTACCTGACCTAAAGGTGCCCAGACAGTAGGTACTCAGCACTTTTAAAACCTGGGCCCCTTTTAAGGGATCTCAGATTGGGCATCCATAACCATTACTTACTGATGAAAATCTTGGCCTTTGTTTTCTTACATCAGCTGCATTGCCATTGCCAGCTTTTTCCACTTTAGTGTAAAGGTCAGTTGTGATTTGTTTGTTAATGAATTATTACTACAGGGCACTCTCCTTTATATGGTAAGGACCATTGTGCTCAATAAAATATTAAAATGTTCTTAAAATTGGCAGTGCTGCCAGTACATTTCTGAGCATGTGAAAACTTGCACAAAATCACCCTCAGACTAGGAAGGTTGACTGCAAAGAGGCTGCAGATGAGCTGTAGTATGCGCTGGAGAGGAGGCACAGGGACATTACGGCGGTAAAAGAGAAGTTGCTTCCTCATCATTATCTCTGTAAATGTCAATTCCAAATCGTCTCAGTTGATGCATTGGGGCAAGAGACAGTTGCTCAAGTCAACTGGCCCCATAAATTTCGACACTAATGGTCAAGCTAAGTAGCTGAACTTGATAGAGCAGATAAAAACCAAGTCCAAAGAGAATGGGTACAACATTGCCTCAGCTTTTGTCTGCAACTATGTGAATGTTGTGATTTTAAAAAAATGTTTGTGTTTTTTTAAATGTTTGATTTGAAACACATTGGTATGTGCCGAGGAGAGATCATTTGTTTCAGTCTTGCAAAATAAGTTCTTTTGTAAAATGTTACCTCCCACTCATACATAAAAATGATCTTTGGTTCTGAAGTAGTTGCTGCACAGGATGCAAGTGATGGGTATACTGGATTTATAGTAAAAAAAAAAAGTTATTTTGGGGTGCTAATATTCTAGACATGTTTGGAAGAGGAACAGAAATCTTGGCAGAGAGCTCGCATGGACATAGCTGCGTGCTTCCATGCACCCATACATCACCTTGAGACTTTTGGATCCCAAAATATGGTCCAGTATTGCAATAAAGCAGATTTTTCAATGAACAGTTAATATTTCAGTTTAAATCCTCTGGGACAGTCAGTAGGAGAAGACGGGCACTCTTGGGATGATTGTGGGATGACTGACATTTCAGAGGAACGTAGCTAATGTTTAATAAGCATCATTCTCCGTTCATCTTCCCTGATTCAGAAAACAGCGTTCTCTTAACGCTCACGAGTTCCCTGGAAGGCCAGAACAG
The DNA here is from genome assembly GCF_052110815.1 of Crocodylus siamensis. NCBI lineage: Eukaryota > Metazoa > Chordata > Crocodylia > Crocodylidae > Crocodylus > Crocodylus siamensis. The sequence goes on from NC_143399.1 coordinate 196,343,887, forward strand.
CTGGTGCTATGTGCCAGGATTCCCTTCTAAAGAAACTGAATACTGCTCTAGAGCAGTGGTCTCCGAACTTTTTTGATCACGCACCCCTGTCTATAGAAATAGAAGGTCTAATATTTTCTTCCTGCACCCCAGTGGATCATCTTGCGCGCACCCCACTTTGGAGACCATTGCTCAAGAGGATGAGGAGGATGAATATTGAATATGGATGTATTTGTTGCATAGCTTCCCTCCCATCGTATCCTTCCTCCTCACCAAAAAAAAGCCTAATAATTGGAAGTCAGTTTATCAAGCCCTCTTTGCAGCGCTGCTCTTCAGGGCGTGAGATTTTGAGGTATCGTCTTGCCTATGCTTGATAGGATGAACCAGTTTGTGCAGTTAGCCAGCACTGGGAGCAGATGGGTAATTTGACTCTCTGAAAAGTTATCAAAAGTTTTTTTTGTTTTGTCCTTGAGTAACTGCAGCACATAACCAAAGTTCATGAAAACTGGCTGAAATGCACCCGACCTAGGAGTTAGCTTAGTGGTATCATTGCTCAATGTGCTGTAGTTACAAGCCCTTCAAAGTAAAAGAGGAACTCTTTTCACTTACACTAGCTCATCCCAGAAAGGCTTTTTTTATTATGAAAAGTTTCCATTTGTGTTAATGCCAACAGTGTGCGCACTGCTTTTCTTCACATCCCTTATTGCGCTTCACAAACACACGCTGCTTTTTTGTGTGTGGTGTTGGTGGAGCTGGAGGCCAGTAAGCAATCATAGAAAGACTCACCACTGTAGTTTGGTGTCTGGTTCCCAGGCAAGCATGTCCCCTCTTCGAGCAGCGTATAAACAAAAGGCAGCCGTATCTTGCTGATGGAGCTTGGAAATAGAAGAAATCATATTGCTGTGTGGAAGGAGGAAGCATTGCAAAAGATAAAATCTCTCTAACTTCTGTCTTGCAAGAAAATATTGCAAATGATGTGAGGGGAGGGAGGGGGCTTATTTGACAAGAGGGGCTTATACAGCTTCTCTCTTAAGTGGGTATTTTAAATCCAGTTAGTGGGGGGGGATTAGAAAATCTTTTCATGTTTCAGCCTTAAAGTTATCCCAACCATGGAGTTGGTAAATAAAAGATCTCACCCACAAGAATTCTTGCCTCTTGCAGACTTAAAGTTGCACATTTTAAGTGCTTTGTTGGGCCTAAAGAGGGCGAACCCAAAGGTCATAAGTACCTGTGGGAAGTCTAGAATTGGGAAATAAAGTATAAAATAATAATAAAGAACCTCTAGCTTCCTTCCTTCCGTCCTTCCTCAGAGGATGTGAAGTCCAAGGCTTGGGGGAGGCGATGACTGTGGATCTGTGGCAAAAGTAGGACTAGAACCCAACTCCCCAGGGTCCCACTCCAGGACTTTACCCACGAGGCCACACACGATGATGAATATTACCTGGGGCTTAGATGGGTGGCCTACACAGTTTTGTAATTAAACATATTATTTGGTCCTCCATCTCTTCAGTGAAGCAAGGTGGTGGCTTTCCATTTTTTGCATTCTTGTGCATTTTCAATGATAAATCCCTTGCAGGGGTTGTCAAAATACCACCCTGTAAAGAAACTGGAACAGTTGGATTCATAGGCACCAGAGGTGGTCCGATGACATTTTTAAAGACCTGTGATAATTGCACGTTCCCTGTTGTCAAGTCTGTGGAGTCTCCATAACGAAGCTGTAATGATATGCGCATTTCTGCGCCAGTGGATAGTGGCATCAAATTGACTTTCCACAGAACCTTCAACCTGATGCCCTGCGGTTTGTCAGATACAGTACAGGGTTCTCGGGTGACTTGCTGTTCTTTCCTTGTAATATAACTTCATGTCGTTGTTTATGAAATCTTGGAGCCCAGTTGCCATGAGAAGCGATCGGTGTTTGAATATGGAAAGTTGAATTGCTGCAGTGGGATGTTTCTGATTTCTCCGGGTGAGGCTTATGATGTCAGGAAAGTTTTTGAATGGGAATGTAGGGCAAAAAAGCGTGCGGTGTGATGTGGGATGCTGTGCTTGGTCTGGCCTGTTTTATACTCATCTGCAGCTACCGAGCTTTGTATAAAGTCAGGGAGAGGAATTAATTCTTGTGGGTGACATCTTTTATTGGACCAACTGCAGGCTTGGGATAGACGTAGGCAAGCTTTCAGGTATTACAGTCCCCTCCCGCGGCCTCTGCATGGTTCAGTGGGTTTCAGCCACTAGGGCAGGTGGAATTTTAATTCCCTGGGATTGTATTTCTGCTCCAACACATTTAGATTTCAAAGTGGAATCCATACACAGCTGCTGGCTGGTGCATGAAATCAAGGTGAAAGCTAATACGGAGATTTCATTTTTTTTTTTTTCACTCTTTGTATAATAGCTTTTCAGCCTCCTTTTAGAAATGTCTTCAGAGAATCATTGCAGTTATTCAGCGTTTTTCCATGCCTTTCATTATTGTAGTAGAAACAATCGCTGGAAGTTGCATGATGGTATTGGATTGTGCTACATTCCTTCCTCAGGTCATTTGATTGTAGTGTTTTTGGTTTTTTGTTTTTTTTTTTCCTTCGGTAGACCCAAAGGAGAAAGGTACATTTCTGTAAACATGAGACAGGCTCTAAAAGTGCAGTTGCCACTTGGGAGAAAACTCCATTGTAGAAGGGGCTTTCAGAATCGCTCGTAAGGGATTTACTGTTAGGAACATGAAGACGGGAGAAATTGACTTCTTATTTGACTGATAATTTGCTTCTCATCCTCTGAAGAATTTCAGGAATGTCTTGACTTCCTTTCGGAGGGCTTAAGGCCACTGTGTGATTGCAAAGGTTAGAGAGTTGCTTTTCTTCCTGCCTTTCTCTTCTCTTCTTTCACATGAGTTCAGCCTCTGCTTTCTTTGACTGGAGCTGATTAACTCTTGAAATGCCAGCAAATGCTGGGGAAGATGCTTGTTTTCTTGTGTCTTCGTAGCGAAACTACAGTCCTCCAAAGGCTAAACGACAGTGGAACAGATGTCATCTGAATCGATGGATGCTTTCAGAGGTCCTTCAGTGGACAGAACTGAGAAATGTGTTATGGAGGAAATGCATATGCACATTTGCTTTTTATCCATCTAAAAACGATAATAAATTGAAGAAAGGCATTCAGTCTCCTGGAGCTTTTATTTCCTAGTGTGATCCCTGAAGTATCCTCTGAACTAAGATTCAGAGGTGCTAGGGCACTGGTGGTCAGCCACTTGATGAAAACGTTGCTTGAAGTCTGGTTGATAGCCACCCCCCGCCCCAATTATCCTGCTTAACACTTGCAGCCATGAAGGAAATTTTGCCTCTGGTATTGGGAGGGTTTTATTTAAATGTTTTAATTAGCCCACTAAGTGTCAGTGGCATGGAGTCCACGAAGGTTGCCTTTTGTGGCTGTTCAAGGCATCGGGGAAACTGGTGAAAGCCAGAATTCACCCGATGGTGTGACTTGCTGCCTTTTGGAGAGAGGCACCGAGCAAGATTGCTCGCAGTCTCTGGTTCTAAATGCAGGGAGCACAGGGAAGGAAGCTAAGAATAAAACCAATGCAAAGAGAGAGTGAGCTGCATGTCTGAACCCAGCTGGGTCAAAACCATATTGACTTTCCTGACTAGGGCAGAGAAGAGCTGGCCACATTTGGTGATGCTGTCAGGTACTGAAAAGTATATGATGATGGGGAAATCAGTCTAGTTTAGCTGGAAAAGAACCAGTTTTTTTGAAAAATAGGATCCCAGCAAGTTTGAAGGAAAACCTGCAGATGCCAGATGGTGTTAGTAATTTCTTCAAACAGAGGGGACGTGCTGAAGCTGCTTGGGGCTTGTCCAGAAGCTGGTGAGGGACAGCCCCCAGAAAGCTGTGAAGGCTTTTCAGACCATGAGCTTTACAAGGATGTGGTGCAAGGAAGAAGGGGGAGTGTGGAGAGGTGAAATCCTGAAAAGGCAGGTGTCAAACTGAAGCCCCGGTGCAGTTTCTGCAGGGGCGTAGCGGCTGGAATCCCCCCCGGGCCCCTGGAGCAGGTGGCTAGGCCGGATCCTGTGTGCTCTCGCTGGCCGGCGTAGGTGCTGCGGGGAGGCGAGCTCTGCTTCCCCATCCTGCATAGCCCCTCAGTGGGCAGCTCTCCGCAGCGCAGGGCGGAAGTGGTGAAGGACGCTGTCAACACCCGCAATTAGCTTCACCCTATGTGGTTCGGAAATAGGAGACGCTAAATGCAAAGTCCGGTGCTCCACAGAAGCAGAGTCTACTTGAGAGAGCACGCGCCTTCGTTTTTTCATCTGCAGCCTCTTTGCTTGCGGCAGTTCTTTGCTTTTCCTGAGCAGCTGCTGCTGCCAGTTTGATTTTTCTGGGTGGAGCAAAGTGAGCCCCCTAGAATGAGACTGGTGAATTGGTTTCGTCTTGAGACTTGACCCAAGGTTTGAGCTCTGACACTGGAAGAGAGGGGCCTAACTAAATTTCTTTTTCCCTCCCCTGGAAGGAGACTTGAGCAACTGCAAGAGTAGTAGGAAAAGACTTGGGGAAATCATCTCCCAAGCAGAGAGAATCTCTGGATTACCCGGCATAAATCAGCACAGCTCTTGCCGTGTTTCCTGCCAGCACGGATCTCCTCGATGGCGGTCTTGCCGTCCGCTTCTCGGGGCGGGGAGCGGAGAAAGACTCCGACCCTTTCCGTGTTTTGGATTTGGATGTACAGCGGACTTTCAAACTGTTTTATATGATCTACCCTGGCAGCTGAGAGACGTTGTACCGTTTGATTCCTTTTCTTGTTCCAGCCTGCCAAGAAAACTGCCAAACTCTTAAGCGTTGATTATTCAAGTGGAAGAGGGTGACAAGGAGACAAACAAACATTATTTAGTTCTTGGGGGCACACTTTTCTGATGTCTGACCTTTTGGACTTCAACATCTTCTTGTCCATTTACATGCATTACAGTTTTTTTTCCAATTACCAGTGAATTAAATTTGGAATTGTGGTATTTGGAAATGTCAAGCAGAATCAATAGAAAAGCACTTGGGGCCCAATCGTAGTAGACTCAGCACATTTTAAAACGTATTTGAAATGTCCCTGCTGATAAATCTCAGAGGACCGATTTGTGGCTTGTGTAGTGAGGTGCTGCTGTTTGGAAACTGAAGCTTTCTGGCTCGGGTGGTTCACCAGGGATGGATTATTTCTACCTTGTGTCACAGACGCACATGGCATGTTAAATACATGAGACTAGTCTCTGTCTGAGAGTCAGGAAAGAGGAGGTCACTATGAAGGCATTCATAGATTTCATAGACGTTAGGGCTGGATGGGACCTCGCAAGATCATCGGGTCCAGCCCCCCGCCCCAGGGGCATGAAGTCAGCCGGGGTCAAATCACCCCAGCAAAATCAGCATCCAAGCGTAAAGATCAGTGGTCTCCAAAGTGGGGCGTGGGCACAAGTCGATCCATTGGGGTGCGGGAAGAAAATATTAGAACTTCTATTTATATTTATAGTTATATTTATATAAATATTCATATATTGGAGGTGCGTGCTCAAAATTTTTTAACTGATGGGGTGCGTGAATATAAATATATTGTGGGGGGGTGTGCTCAAAAATTTTTTACTGATAGGGGAGTGCGAACAAAATAGTTTGGAGACCACTGGTAAAGATAACCGGAGTAGGTGCTTGCATCACTTCTGGGGGAGTCTAGTCCACACTCTGGAGACTTGGATGGTAAAGAAGTTTTCCTTATGTCCAGTCTGAAAGGGTCTTCCAGCTGTTCCTACTGCTGGGAACAATGGTGGCATGGGAAGAGCTATGGAGAGAAGGTCTAATGGCTGGGAAGAGCACAGACGGGTTTTCATGCCCGTTTAACCTGGCATGCTCTTCCAGTAGTTGCTGCCTATCCCGTTTCCTTTGCTGCAGCTTTCTTCCCCAGGCAGAGCCTGGTGGATTTGATGAAGTTCAGCCTTCAATAAAGGATGTGCACACTGTTTTGTTTGTTTTTCCTTCGCGGCCTTATGGGACCTCACAAAGAAGGAGAGGAAACGATTAAGTGGCAGGTTTTCTTTCGCTACCATTGTAAGCGCTTTGGGGCAGGAACCATCTGTGTTTGGACACTGGCATAGCATGATGTTGCAGTGGTGCATGCCTCTGGGCTCCTAGATGCTACCTCAGTGCCGTCTTCTCGCTGGTACTGTTATATAAACAGGCATTTCAGATTTAAGCAAATATCCCTCCTCCCCCCCTTTTTGGTTTTTTAATTTAGCAGGGCTGCACGATCACTTGCTATCTATAAAATAGGCTTGTTTGATAGCTGGCAGGCTAGAAAAAAAAAAGTCCTCGGTAGGAATCATTTGTGGAGCAAGGCAATTTTTTGGTTTAGTGGTGCAAAGAAGCTGACAAGCTATGCCTCCTAATGAGCTGGGTTAATGGAGGAAGGGTTGGCAGTTGCCTCTCAAACTTTTGGCAAAGGTCTGAGAGAGCATACAGGATGTTAATAAACTGGGAGATAACACATCAGTAACTTGTGCAGGAAACCAGCATTCTTCATATACCATGCCCAATGCATTCCTCCCTCACCGCAGGGTATGCAGGGGAGTGCTGTGTTCTTGTGTCTTGTTAGGATGTATCATTTGCTAACCTTTCAGGCTGTTTTCTCCCTTTAGATGCAGCATGGAGTATATGCATAAGTATATGTGTAATTTTTTAGTCCTTTTTTTTTGTGCGTGTGTCTGCATGTGTGTGTCTGCTAATCCAGTTTGAGCTCTCGCTGTCCAAATGGTCTCATTTGTGACCCAAAGTGCATTTAAACATGAGCTGTAGAAGCAGCAAGGCATTAAATGGTTTTGATCGATCTCTCTTGGTGGCTTTATTAAAGAACGACGGCGTTCTTTGAGGGGAGACGTCACGTGTACAGCCAGCTATGTGCAGATAAAATGCTGATTACACTCTGGATTTACCCTGTAAGAGGTGTTATGCAAAGTTAAAATTTTCTAATGAGTGACTGAAATACAAAACTGCGGCGCATTCAAGTGGAAAGCTCACTGGTACCAGAAACTGAGGGACTTCTGGCACTGTTTTCGTATTGGTGCTGGTAACCTAGCTAAACTTGCTTGGAGCAGATTTTGCCTAGACCAGAGATCAGCAATGTGTGTGGGGCCCACAGGCTGGATCCTGCCCACCGAGCCCTTGGATCTGGCCTGCAGACATGGGGCCGCAACAATGTTAAGTGGCAGCGCTTTCCCCTTCCTGCTGTTGCGGGTCCTTGCCCTTGTCTGCCCGCTCTGACTTAAACTGGGTCAGTCTAGCCCAGAGCCTTTAAAGACTGCCAATCACTGGCCTAGACAAAGGAATGATTTGCTAAACCCTTTCCTGAGTGATTAGCCTCCCTGGCATTTTTTGTGCATGTGCAGTATTTCAGTAAACCAAGTAACACTTGCATTTTACTTGGCTGTCTTCTATGAACAAGAAATACCTACCTGGTCCATTGGCATATATAGTCCTTCCCAGATTGGGCTTTTTATTTATTTATTTATTTTTTTTTAAATAATCTTCCTAGATTTATTTTATGGAAGAAACAAACCTTGTTCCATTTAAAATAACAGGGAAATTATTCAGAAGAATTAAAATCTTTATTGCATCCTTTCCCCAAGTTGGTAATAACGTCTCTTAAAACATTTTCCCTTATATTTTAAGGAACGCATTTTACTAGCAATTTGGGGGAAGGAACATAATAAAGATCTAATTCTTTTGAATAATTTCCTTGTTATCTTTAATTGACTTGGGCCTGAGAAAAAAAATAGGGGGAAGGTATCACTACACAGATGTGTGTGAAGCTGTGAAGCCTGAGTCATGGTGCAAATACAGAGGCCCTTGGTTGTCATCCCAGGTGAGCAGAGAGGATGTATTTCTTAATATTAAGTTCCTTTTTTAATTTTAAAAGAAAATGACTTAAAGCCTCTTGTCCTTTTGAGACCAGTTGTCAATGGCATCATTGTGGGTTACCATGGCAATATATGTTGAGATAATATATTAACAGCCATTGATTGACTAAAAAAAAACTTCAGCGCTTTCATCTTGGGATATGCCGAGTCTATTGACAGAAAACAGACCTCAAACTAATCTTCCTTCTGTGCCTCATTGCGTTGCTGGTGTTCCCTGTGCTATAATAAACTCCAGTTTTACAGAAATGCTCTTGTTTGTGGCTTAACAAAAGCAACAACTCTGAGGTGGCACCTGGTTGCCAAACTAGCCGGGTTGCCAGTCTTCTCCTGCTTGATTTCTTATGGGAGCTAGCCGATCTGCTTGATCATCTATCAGCCAAGGGAAGCTCTCAGGCTCAGGCCAGCAAGCTGAAATTGGGTTTTGTTCTGTGCAAATGTGAATGCATATTTTTGGAGCATGTGTCATTCAAAGGCCTTTTCAACATGTTTGGAAAAAGCGTGGGATTCCTTCAATCCACACGCATGCCATTAAGTGCTTGACCTAAAATGTCATCACTAGGTTGATGCTTTGCTTAAACGCATATTTCTGCATATTATTTAGGTGAAATGGAAATGAAGTCACTCTACCAAGGGAATAAGCCATGCTGAAGCACTTTCTGAATGTGGGTTCATCCAAGGCCCTTTAGAGATCAAAGGCTGCTCTGTTCATGGTTTTTAATTTAAATCTGTTGTTGTACCACACCTTTGGCATGAGATGGGCAGCGTGCAACTTTGAAAGTTGGCTTTCTTTAAGACAGCTCTTGGTTTTCTGGACAAAGACAGAAAGGCCATGTTTACAACTGACCTTTGCTATGATTTGAGGTATTGCTCAAGCCAAACCACCTATGCAGACGTTTTTCTGGCCCTTCTTTGTTTCTGTGGTATCTCATCTGTTTTCCTTGATGGCTTCCTCATCTGTGGTAGAGCTCTGATAAGATGCAAAGGGCTTGACTTTCATACTTAGAGATGCAAAAATGCACACATGCAGTAACCCTCCAAATTAGAGGGTGCATTCAATATTTGTTACCTTAGACTCTGAAATAGCTCGATAGCCATACTGGAACTTAACTGGTTTTCAAATAAGTTTTGTTCTCAGTTGCATGCCCAAAGCCTTGCAGTTTTGAAATTCGGACCAAGGTTTTGGTAAACTGCCCATTTATGCAGCATCAAAATATGCTTTTTAAAAATGTTGCTTAGGTACAGCTTCCCACTGTATTTACAAAAGGGGAGGGGAAAAATATAGAGCCAAGGGTTTTAACAGTGTGTCATCCTGGGAGAATAGTCTTTACCTGTCTACCAGTCTAGGCCCTGGTAAAAGACCCTGGCCACCTGTGCTATGGTATTGGATACTGGCTGTATTTGAGAATTACTGGGGACTGCCACAACCTCAGCGATGCATCTGCCACTGCAAATTAGAGGGCTTGCAGTTTAGTCCCACATCATCATCAGTATTTCGGTTTTGAGCTGAAGACAGTTCAAGAGGAGATGAGGCAGTGAGCTCTGAGGAAGGGAGAGGTCTTTCAAAATAGCCTTGAGGGTCAACCGAGCTGTCTTCATGCACCGCTTGGTTAGGGGCTGTGCACCTCGCTCAAGCCCATGAGCAGAGAGATCATTAGTCTTGGTAGTCTGATGTCAAGCAGAAGGCAGGGCAGAGTTTCATTTTTCAAGACTAACAGGCTGATGCCTCTGAAAGCATATGCCATCCTGAACCAGTTGGTCTCTGAGGTGCCACCCTGCCCTGCTTTCTGCCATTCAATCAAGATGTGATTTGGAATAAAAAATGGCTCCAAGTGGGTTAGGACTGTGAAGTGTCCCCTTGAGGGTCTGGTTTTGAGTCGGTACCACTAAGTTTCCAGAGTTGGATGTCCTGCCTCCCTGAATGTCCATGAGTTTTTAGGGCCCTCTGGCTTTGATCTTAGGTGGTAGGCAAGCTTCTTTTCCCCCCCTTTGTTAGGATAGCCTTAGCCTGAAGAGGTCTCATTTTCCAAATCACTTCAGTCATGGAGTGATGCCCAGTAATTTTAGAAGTAGACTTCTGCAAGCGTCATTGTTTTTAAATCTTTGTTTTCAAATAGGGGTTTGGGTGCTCCTTAAATAACAAACCGTGAGTCCTCGGCATTTATTTGAGGTGGTTTCCCCTAAGCTCCCAGCTCCGTCCTACAAACCGCCATCCTGGGAACCTGCTATCCGCACGCGCTGGCACACACTGACCCTTCTGCTGGGTGATTTGAGTTATCTGGTCTGCTACACTGCTCTGATCGGGATACATTGCTAGTTATGCCTCATGCTTGCTTGAACTCGAGAGAACTCTTATAAGCTGAGGTGTCTCTAAGAGCCGCAGTCTGGAGGCAACGGCTTATGAAGTTTAGCCTGCGTTTAAGCACCTCTCGTGCATAAAATGAGCATGCGCAGGATATATTGCAGAGATCTGTAGTTTAAAACCAAATTTATGGTCCAGGCTGCTTGCCTATGCGTTGTGATATGTCCTGGAGGGCCTGACATAGCATGGCTACTTCTAACGTGGCCACGGGGACCAGGTAGCACAGTAAATGAAGACCTAATCCAGCAAAACACTTAAGCGTGCCTAAAGTTACACGTGATAAATCTCACTGAGGTGAAAGGGGCTTTGGCACATACTTACAGGTGCCTAAGTGCTTTAGCTCTAGGCCTTCAGGTGACTCGTGTTTCTGTTTCTAGGCAATGGTTAAAAGAGAACAGGGATTAGGAGCTTTCCTGTTTACATCCCACGGTTAGAGTTTGAGCCTGGTTAATCCCTCCTTTGGAGGGCAGAGTTAGGGATGGAGAGGGGTTTTGTGTTCACACTGGCATACATTGGAAGAGCTAAGTATTTTCCTGTCTACACCTGGTTTGGTACAATTCCTTCAGTTTTTATTGCAGCTTCAAAAAAGAGTAAAGGAAGGGCAGGGTGACACCGTCAACTAACTCAGTCATGAGTAGGCTGTAACTCATGCCTGTGAATGAGTTAGTCTTACAAGTTGCCACTGTGCCCTGCCTTCTGCATAACTTCAAACTAACACAGCGAACCACCTCTCTGATAGAAAGCAAAGTGATAGGATCGTAGATTAGGGTTGGTAGGGACCTCAGGAGGTCCAGCCCCTGCTCAAAGCAGGACCAGCCCCAACTAGATCATGCCAGCCAAGGCTCTGTTGAGCCAGCTCTTAAAAACCTCCAAGGATGAAGATTGCACCACCTCTCTGGTAACCCGTTCCAGTGTTTTACTGCTCTCCTAGTGAGAGAGTTTTTGCCTAATATTTAAACTAAACTTCCCTTGCTGCAACTTGAGCCTGTTGCTCCTTGTTGTGTCATCTGTCACCACTGAGAACAGTCCAGCGCCATCCTCTTTGGAGCAACCCTTCAGGTAGTTGAAGGCTGCTGTTGAATCCCCTCTCAGTCTTCTCTTCTCCAGACTAAATAAGCCCAGCTCCCTCAGCCTCTCCTCATCAGTCATGTCCTCCAGCTCCTGAACCATCAGTCATGTCCTCCAGCTCCTCGGGACTCTCTCCAGTTTGTCTGCATCCTTTCTGTAGCGGGGGCTCAAAAGTGAACACAGTCCTCCAGATGTGGCCTCCCCAGTGCTGAATAGAGGGGAAGATCACTGCCCTGCATCTGCTGGCAACACTCCTACCAGTGCAGCCTCAGTGCTGTTGGCCTTCTTGGCAACAAAGCCACACTGCTGGCCCATGTTGAGCTTATTGTCCACAGTCACCTCCAGGTCCTTTTCTGCAGAGCTGCAGTTTAGCCTGTCAGCCCCCAGCCTGTACTGGTGCATGGGATTGCTCCGTCCTAAGTGCAGGACTTTTCCCTTGTCCTTCCTGAGTTGAGTATTTCTGGAATACCATGCTCTTTTAGCAGCTTCCACTGCTGGGGTTTCAAAGTTCCTGCCAAACATGAAGTCCAGGAGCGATAACTAGCTGTTTTAGTCTGAAGTCAGGCAGAAGGCAGGGTAGAGTTGCACCTTGTAGGCTAACTCAGGGATGCATACAGTTTCGTAAACTTTCTTAAGCAGCAGCTTACTTTGTCAGGTGCTATAAAGACACTGAAGTCTTGTGGCATCCATGGAGGAGGCAAATATTTATCCTTGTTCCAGAAACGGAGAAGGTGAGATGGGGGAGAGGCAAAATGACTTGCTCCTTGTCTTTCAGGATGCGTGTGCCAGAACTGGGAATGGGATCTAGGCTGCTCTGTACCTTCAAGGGACACAGTCAGTCTTTTTAAGTATGCTCCCCTGACTCTGACTAAACAGTAATTTTAATAAGGGAAATGCAAACCTCCCCGTGTTTTGTTGCAAACAGCTCCAGCAACTTCTCAGAATAATGTGTGAGCTTCCCTTGATGTGCTGCAAACTCAGGCACACCCATGCCATCCCCAGACCTGTGCGCCTTCCCGCTGAGACTGTCTTGGGGACAAAGAAAAGGGCTCTTTGCAGATGGAGAAGGTTGGCAGAGCTGAATGCCTGTTGAGCTGATCTAAGAGCTTGTTGCTATGCGTGCAACTTTTTGAAGTGTCTTTGTATGACAGCTGCTCTTCAGGGCTGTTTGGGGAAAACAAAAAAACTGTCTTTTTTTCCAATCCGCTGAAACCTGTGGTGCAGGTAAGATGGCAGAGGCTTTGAGGCCTATTTTGCCATTTGGCAGGCTTAAATTTGCTTTTTGAAGGCAAAGTCATGTCTTGAATTTTAAACTTGCTCCAGAAAAGACACGTGTCTGAGGAGTGGGGCTCCCTGGGCAGAGCGCATGATTTCTTCTGCTTGAGTGTCTGCTGCTTTCTGGTCCCAGATCTAATATGGCTATAATGGCTACTTCAGCACTTTTAATATGTTCTCTGGAAAGCATTGCATGAGCATTAAGTCTCACGGCGCCCTGATGAGTTCTGTTACGACTCCCAGGTTTAATCGCGTTGCCCAGCGCTGTGGGAGGAGCTGTCTGAGCTACGATTAGAATTTGGGGTTTCTGCCCTTGCCCGCGGTTCTCTAGGCTGTGGGTGGCTGTCCTGTGGCAGGTGTCACAGGCGGCATGGACAGTTTCTATGGGAGGCACGTGGCAGCTGAGGAGAGAGGCATCACAGTAGCAGATAGCAGAGCAGCAGTTCAGGTAGGGAGCACAGGAAAGAGAGCAGAAAGCATATTGGGCAAAGGAAGGGGATTGGAGTGGCACATGGGGGTGTGCGTGACTGTTTTGCAGCATGCCTGCCAAAAGCGTTGGTCCTAACTGCCCTTGGCCAAGCTGATTTCTAGGAGATTTTGTCTGGGAAAGAAGAAAACTCATTTGCTTTACAGCAGGGGTGGCCAACCCAAGGCAAAAGTGACGTGGGCAGCTTCTGTGTATGGCGCGTGGCAGACCTGGGAGGGAGCCGATAGGGCAGGAAGGGGAAAGCAGTGGAGTAGGACTGTCAGGGAGCAGAAACCAGAGTGGCAGATCAGACTCGGGAAGGGGATTGGAGTGGCATTTGGGACCGTGTGGGACCAAAAAAGGCTGGTCCCCACTGCTGTGAAAATTTACTGTAAAGTTAAGGTATATCCCATTTTGCTTCTGGGCTGAATAAGATGATGCAGAATTGTTGATTCCTTTGATTTGTAGAATTACAGGTTTTTAGAGAATTTCTGCTTTCTGGAGAAGACCAGAAGGGGGTGTTGAATACTGTTATCTGCTGCCTAAGACAGCAGATAATGCAAGCCATACTGTGCATTACAGTAAGGCTAAGATGCTGATTTACTGCTGGGGAAAAAGGGCATCTCTGTCATTCCCTGAACACAAGACAATACCTGCTGATTTTTTTTAACTAAGCATTTAACAGAAATACCTAATTTGCTATAACAAATTATCATGCAAGTATCAACAGGCCAACAGCAGAGCATTAATGAGGAGCAGCAATAGTGACATGGCTCCAGTGTCTGGGGTTATTTGTGGGTTGTTTTATTATAGTAAGCAACTTGTCAGAGGACAACTTGGATGGAGATTTGCAAGTGCTGATAAAACCTGCGGGTGGTATTAAAATGGAGCTCCTGGATGTGTGTTGAATATAATTTTCAGTTTCAAGGCTGGGCTCTCCAGCTCTTTTTTTCTCTTCCCCCTGCCTCTCCCTTTAAATCCTCTCCTGCGATACAGGTTAAGCATCCTTCCTGAGCAAGGGATGCTAGAGACTTGCATTCCTCTTAAAATGTAGAGATCTTTCTGGGCTGACGCACCTCTTCCCTATCAGGAAAATTGCCCATAGCAGGCAACAAGTGTCAGGTAGGAGCGCAGACCAGGACAAGCATTTGGCACCTTTCTGAAAATGTGGTTTGCCCTGCTGCGTCCTTGCAGTTAAACCTTGTACAGGAAGGGGTCAATTAGAGGCGTAGAGAGTGCTTTGATAGCATCTTGAATGCTGACCCACCCCCAGATGCTCAACAAATGTACACCCGCCTGTTGAAATGAAGGTGAATCCAACTGCCCTGTAATGGCTAGGAGAGGGAAGTGAAGAAGAAGGAAAAAGACTGGCCCTGTGGGATGAGGATACTCAGTGGGACTGGGGAAACCTGGCTTCAGGTCCCTGCAGTCACAGACTTCTTTTTTGATCAAGGGCAAGTCTTTTAGTTTCTCTGTGTCTCAGTTCATCATCTGCAAAATAGGAATAATACTACTTTATCTCACTAGGGAGTTGGCACCATAAATTCAGGTACATGGATGGTGAGATGCTCATGTACTATGGCAATGTGGGCAAAGTGCCTTAACCCCAATAGCATCTTTAGCGTTTAGACTAGTTTTAAAGTAGACAGAACATACAGCAGCATTTTCAGTCACCAAGAGCTCAGTTTTACATTGTGCCAACAAGTTGGCAGTTCTAGTAACAAAATGCTCCTTTCTGCTGACCAGGGGTATCAATTCTGTGTGTGTTCCTGAAACGGCAGTGCCTCTTACTGCGATACTTCGATTTTTCTGGGAAGGAGCCCATCAAAATAACAACCAGGCTTGACCTGATTTCAGTTAAGATGACCCAAGATGGCCTGACTACAGCTTAAGAGAAAAAAGCTGTTTTGAAAACCTGAACTGTCATTTTTGGTTCCCTTGTTGTATTTATAGTTCATCTCAGCTGCAGTTTAGAAGTGACCTGCTATTTGTGGCTCAGTGGTAGCATTTCCAGGGTTTCTGTATAGACTTGATCTGCATTCTGGCATTTAACTTCTGCTTCCCCTTTGTGATGCTGGTCCTTTAAATGTGCCGGTACAGGATACTTCTATAGTAAGAGTCAGGTTTCTGAGCACTTGGAGGTATGCACCATCTAATGTTCAACTTCCCCACCCCCCATCTGGTTCCCTTGTAAGGGTGTTTTGGGGCAGTGCAGCTATTTTTGCCAGAAACTCTTCATGTTGAATCTCTGCTACTTGGATGCAAGCAGCAGGTTGCAACGGTTCCTGCCAGCTTATTTATCTCGCCACAATTACCGTGCAGGTCTTATTATCGCCATTAGTCAAGTTAATAAGCGGAGGGGAATCTCCTTGGGTAAGGTTCACTCCCGTGCAAAGACCCAGCAAGGAGCTATGAGCACCATGTTAGCCCTCAACAAGTTTAAGTGTGTAGAAACGCAGATTCATTTATTACACCGTGGCTTAAATCTCACGCATCGTAAGTCATGTCTTCTGTGTTTCTCTGTCAAAGCTAGGGCTTCCTCACGGAGCTCAGCAGGGCCCCGTTGGTCAGTGGACCCTTACGCTCCCCTGGGGCAGTCTTGTGGTTAAGGCACTGAACTGTGACATGAGATCTCTGTCTAGTTGTTGGCGTACCAGCTTCCGGGGTGGCTTTGGATCTCTGTGCTTCAGTTCCCCATGAAGCAATGAAAATAATGTTGCCTTGCCTCCAGAAAGGGTTGAAGGTACATTTCATTAGAAGAGCTGCTCAGGCGTTACGGCAAGGTGTATCATTTGAGAGCCGATAAACACATACCCCAAATAACTCGCCACTAACTGGAGTTCCACAGCAACCATGTAGAAATGTCTGCTCGGGTATTTATGGTTGGTTTGGTTTTGATCGCATTTTGGATTTGAATCTCGTTCCAGGGCCAGGACATGGAGAGGCAGAAACCAGAGAGTGCATCTACTATAATGCCAACTGGGAGCTGGAGAAGACTAATCAGAGTGGCGTGGAGCGCTGCGAAGGGGAAAAGGACAAGCGCCTTCATTGCTATGCTTCCTGGAGGAACAATTCGGGCTCCATTGAGTTGGTGAAGAAGGGTTGTTGGTTAGATGACTTCAACTGCTATGACAGGTATAGCCACGATGGAGAAGTGCCACGTGAGAAGCTTTCCACGTTGCAGCAGACAACATAACCGGTCCAATTCAACTGGGCCTCATTGATCTCCTTTAATTACTCTTGTCATTTGGCATCTATCAAAATTCACATGAAACTCCCTTTTGCTTTTAGTATAGAAGTCATAAAAGGCATGTTTAGGTCTTCTTTTTCCTGATAAAGTTTCAGTAGTCCTGGCAGGCTCTGAAAAATTTGTCCTGTACCATCGAGCAAAAAGCAGTATGTTCTTCCAAGAGCACTTGGCTCTGCTGAGGAAAACTTGGACTCATGTGAAGCTGTCTAGAAAAACACAGCTCTCCGGGGGCGTTAGACATTGAGATGTTCCTGTGTTATTGGCAGATTTTTTTTTTCCCCCCCTGTCCTTTGACCCTACCAACTGGGGTGGCTGTTGAGTGGGGAGACATCATTTAAGAGAGTCTGGGTTGAGGGGCAAATGGGCCGTGAAAATACTGGTGATAGAAGGTCTGGTTGCATTACAGGTCTCAGATTGTAGGCAAATGTAGTCTTGTCTCCTTACCTGCGGTGTTATGCTGCTTGCTAAGGCTGTGGACAGGTGGCTAGAGAGGCTAAGCCACATGCAGAAACTGGAGTGCTGGGGCAACTGCACACAAATGAGGAAGCCACGCATTGAAAGTGTGCGAAGGGAGGTGGAGGGGAGTGTTCATAGAGAAGTGAATGCTGAAGTTACAGAGGAAATGCAGGCTCACATGGCTCTTCCCATAGCTTGGAGGCTACTTGGCTCAGGTTCCCTATCAGGAAAGGTGGTTTGAGCCTTTTGGAAAGACTTGAACTTCATTTTAACCCTACCCGAGGCACAGTTAAGTCCAATGAACTGCTCCTTTGTCGCGTTTTTTCTCCTGAGGCCTAATGAGTCCCTGTGGCTGATTTTACAAAGGTCAGAGGTACCTGAACAGGGTTCACTTAAACTTTTGGTTGCTCTAGTGTGAAACCATCCAGCAGTAATTCTTGCAATCCGTTCAGCACTGGCGAGGCCTCGCCTGGAGTACTGTGTCCAGTTTTTGGCTCCCCGCTTCAAGATGGATGTGAATGAACTGGAAAGAGCCCAGTGCAGAGCAACAAAAATGATTAGGGGCCTGGGAGGCGAGACTTATGAGGAAAGGCTGAAAGAACCAGGATTATTTAGTCTGGAAAAGAAAAGAGTGCGGGGTAGGGGTTTGATAACAGTCTTCAAATACCTGAAGAGCAATTATCAAGCAGACAAAGATGGGCTTTTATCTGTGGCTGTAGGGGACAATAGCCTCAAGCTGCAGCAGGGGAAATTTAGGTTGGAAATTTAGGATGGAAATTAAAATGAACTTCCTGGCTAGGAGGGTGGTCAATCGCTGCAACAGGCAATGTAGAAACATTGTGCAAGCTCCATTCTTGGACATTTTCAAGAGTAGGTTAGACAGACTCTTGGCTGGGATGGATTAGTCAGGGATGACTCTGATAAGGGGGTTGGACTGGATGACCTTGTCAGATCCTTTCCAGCTCTAAGATCCATTCATGTGCCCATGACCTGAAGTAAAACAAGCCACATGCAAAGTTTCTCTTGGTTTCGCCATCTGTAGGGACGGTGTTCCATTATCTCTGGGCCCCAAATCTTAGTTTTGTCTTAAAAACCCTAAATGTAATGTGATAGTAGAATTACCCCTCCTTCTGCTCCATTCCTTTAACCTACTGTGTGCCAAGTCTATATTCTCAATAATTCCTCCTCTTCCCTTAACTGTCTGTAGGAAGGTTACTTTCCCAGTACACCATTCCCCTTGGTAGGTTGAGTCAAAAGCTATATACATACAAACGTGATAGGTTTTATTCCTTCAAAATAAATCAATCCTTGCTTGCCCCTTAGTCATTTTTAATGCTGATCCTCATAAGAATTGAAATGTTTCACTACAGTTTTCCTGCATTTAAACAGAAGTATTTAATATAAACAGACTGTCTCTTCTGATATCTACTCCCAAATGCAGCAGCGCTTTGATAATGGCACGTTGTAATGCAGTGCCCCCATGCTGTTAACACAGTGTCTTTCTGAACCTTTTTGAACATCTTTGTCTTGTCTCTCTGAACTTTTGAACATCTTTATACCATGCTATGTTAGAGGAGAAGAAAATGTCAGAATGGCTCACCCCTTCTCATCACCCAGAGACAGGGTTGAGAGTGGTTACAGCTCTTTTTGGGGTTGCACCTTAAGTTCCATCACGTGAGGTTAAAGTAATAGCTCAAGATTGGGAAGGTGCAACCACCCCATCTAGTTTCATGGGCCAAGCTAGTAACATGCCAACAAACCACCAGGCCAAGAACAACATTTTTCCATGTTAATAGGACTGTAGTTTTAATTATCTGGACTGGGTTTAATTAAACAATTCTCATGTTCAGTTTTGATCTTGATGAGGTCCTCCGTGATGTCGTCTCATGGTTTTTATAGTTCTGTCCTTGGAAAGATGATAAAACATTAACCAAATGGAAGGAGTGTACCTATGAACCATGGGTGGCTTCATTGGTACTATCCTGGTCTTTCCTGCCTTTTGAGTTCAGTATGCTTAAGTAGAAATGCCAAGCTCCCAAGCACCATCTTGTTGGGCTGCAGTTGTATTGCTACCTGCAAAAAGGGCAGCACATAATTATTCTGTCGCTTTAAAGTAGACGGCATTCAGTATTACATACCACATTGCACCTTGTTGCAGAAGGTGGCTTGCTGTTTCAATGACACCAAGGTCAGAAAATGTAGACTCGCAGTTCTTGGAGTAATTCTATCTGTCCTTTATCTTACAAATCTTTAGTCTTATGCTTTCTTTACTGTGTTCAAACACTTGAGTACCTGAACCCTTGTACTTATGTCTTGAAGTTAGCTTCATTACATGATTGCACAACAAATATGCAGTAGCGTGGCATGTCCATTAAGGCTGTTAAGGGGTATAGTCAAAAAATCAGCTGTATGCAGTTTAGAGATTTACATGGCTTCAATGGAGGGGTGTTATGGAAAGTCATACCACTTCAACAACATGCACACTCACAGCTGGAGGAGGAAATGTTAGTCCCCCCACATTTTTTTTTAACATTTGCCTAGTGGTATCCAAGGTGGTGTGCTTGGTGAGCTGCCCTGGGCATGCACCAAAACAAGGCAGGAAAATAATTAATTGCAGATGTGGAGGAGGCTGTTTTCAGTCATTAACTTGATTTCTTAACCAACAGACTTAGCAAAGCTTGCATTCTCCCTTGAAGACTACAAAACTCTAACGCCTTTAAATCCAAGTGGTTTGAGTTATTGGAGTTAAAAAAAATGGCATCTGGAAATATTGCTCAACTAAAGGAAACATCTTTCCTCACTTGGCTAACTCAGATGGCTGACTTTTCTTTTTCTTTGAACCAAAAAAAAGAAAAATTCTGGATGAGACTTTGTAAAAGAAATTTCAGCTCTAAGGTTACTTTTTTCAGAAAGAGATAAACTACTGAAAGTAGTGCCATGCATTTAGATTAAAAGGGTCTTTTTCAGCATTACTTACAGTTCTGTGTCAGTGATGCCTCACTAAAGGAGACTTGTCATGGATTCATGAGTGAGCAATAATGTCAGATGTGTGTGATTGTTTTGCTGCTTCCTCAAAGTGTTTAAAGGAAGGAAGTTATGCATATAATTTAACTGGACCTCAGGAAATAGTTCGATACTGTTTTGCGCAGAGGACAACCCTTGCAGCTTTAATTACAGAGTGCCTGGGAAGATTCTAGCGAGGATAATAATAATACCTGATAAGAAAAGCAAGTGCTTGTGGTGGTTGAGGGAGGTGTTTAACAGAGCGCTACATGTCTGCCACATTGGTCTGGCAGAGAAGAGGAGATGTGGAAGGCTAATGAAGTGTTCTTCAGACCTGCATGGCGTTCTCCTGAAGATATGCAAGGTGCTGAAGAGAACAGCACAGCTGGATGGCTAGGCTGATGTTCGAATGAATGTCCGTTAGCATGCTCACAGAAACCTGGTGGGATCCTACCCACGACTGGGCGGTGGGCATTCAGGGATACACACTATATAGAAGGGGCAGGACTGGGAGGAATGGCGGGGGGGTTGCCCTCTATGTCAAAGAGCAACTCGCGTCGTCAAGAATTAGCTTTGGGGCAGAGGGAGGTCAGGCAGAGGACTGTCGGTCAAACTTCAAGGGGGCAAGGCGAAAGGGATCTTATGGTGGGTGTCTACTATAGACCACCCTGCCAAGGGGATGAGTTGGACCAGAATTTCTCAGTACAGCTTATGGAGGCAGTTAAGTCTTGGGACGTCATTGTCATGGGAGACCTAAACTACCCAGACATCTGGTGGGAGGAGCAGTCAGCCAGGTCTGACCGTTCGTGTAGGTTCCTAGCTGAAATACAGGACCTCTACCTTATCCAGGAGGTGCACAGCCCTGCTAGGGGAGATGCCTTGCTGGACCTGGTCTTGGCCACTGGGGATGACCTGGTGAGGGGACTGCAGGTCCTTGACCACCTGGGTGGCAGTGATCATCGCCTGCTGGAATTCACCATGCAGCGCAGGGTGTTGAGGGCTTATACCCTGACTTCAGAAGGGTCAACTTCAACGAACTGAGGAAATTAGTGGAGGAGGCACTGAGGGCCCAAAAGGTAGAGGATAGTGGAGTCCATGAAGGATGGTCGTACCATAAGGGGACGATCCTCCAGGCTCAGAGTGTGACAGTCCCCAAGAGAAAGAAAGGGGTAAGAGTGCTCTGAAACCTCCATGGCTCAGCAAAGGCACTCGAGAGTGCCTGAGGGCCGAAAGGGAGGCGTACACCCAGCGGAAGAGAGGGACTGTCACCAAGGAAGAATACTCCTCCTTGGCCCGTGAGTGTAAGAGGGCTATTAGGAAGGCCAAGGCAGGGATGGAGCTCAGGCTAGCGACCAGGATTAAGGACAACAAAAAGTCCTTCAAATACATTGGGAGTAAGAAGAGGGCACCGTGTAATGTAGGGCCCCTGCTACTAGACTCGAATGCTAATCTTGTGGCTACACCGGATGAGAAAGCTGAACTTTTTGACAAGTTCTTTGCCTCTCTTTTCTTGGACAGGGACCAGGACAACTCTCCCACCACAGGTAGGGGCAATCTTGGGGATAGCAATGCCAGGCCTCGGGTCTGCACAGATGTAGTTAGGGATCTTCTGGAAGGGCTGGATGTTTTCCAATCTGCAGGCCCTGATGCCCTCCACCCACAGGTGTTGAGGGAGCTGGCGGGGGTCATTGCTGTGCCCTAGGACCGGCTGCACGAGCAATTGTGGTCCACGGGCCAGGTGCCCAAAGATTGGAAACTAGCTAATGTGGTCCCCATTTATAAGAAAGGGAGAAAGGAGGACCCAGGAAACTATAGGCCCATAAGCCTCACATCTGTCTGGGGGAAAATCCTTGAAAAGATTATCAAGGGTCACATCTGTGAGGGGCCAGCAGGGGAGATCATGCCCAGGGGAAATCAGCATGGGTTTATCAGAGGCAGGTCCTGCCAGACCAACCTGATGGCCTTTTATGACCAGGTAACTAAATCTCTGGATGATGGTGTTGCGGTGGATGTTGTCTTTCTGGACTTTACAAAGGCCTTTGACACTGTCTCTCACCCCGTTCTTGTTAATAAATTGAGTGACTGTGGCATTGATGCCTGCACAGTCGGATGGGTCAAAAATTGGCTGATGGGGTGCACCCAGAGTGGTGGTGGACGGGTCGTACTCGACCTGGCAGGATGTGAATAGTGGGGTCCCCCAGGGCTTGGTCGTGGGGCCTACACTGTTTAACATCTTCATCAGTGACTTGGACGAGGGGGTGGAAAACACATTGTCCAAGTTTGCCGATGACACCAAGATGTAGGGAGAGGTAGGCACGCTTGAAGGGAGAGAGAGGCTGCAATTAGACTTAGACAGACTATACAAGTGGGCGGATGGTAACAGGATGGGCTTCAATATTGATAAATGCAGGGCTCTGCACCTGGGGAGAAGGAATCCACAACATACATCCAAGCTGGGGAGCTCCCGCCTTGTGAGCACAGAGGTGGAAGGGGATCTTGGAGTCATTATTGACTCCAAGATGAACAGGAGCCGCCAATGCCAGACCACAGCCAGCAAAGCCAACCGCACCTTGTGCATCCAAAGATGCATCTCAAGCCGGTCCAGAGAGGTGATACTTCCCCTCCTACGCGACATTGGTCAGGTCACAGTTGGAGTACTGTGTCCAGTTCTGGGCAATGCACTTTTAAGAAGGATGTGGCCAGCCTGGAGAGGTTTCAGAGGAGGGCCACCTGCATGGTTGGAGGGCAACATGGCAGACCCTGTGAGAAGAGGCTGAGGGACCCTGAACCTGTTCAGCCTCAGCAAGTGGAGGTTGAGGGGGTATTTGGTAGCTGCCTACAAACTCGTTAGGGGAGATCAGCAGCAAATAGGAAGGACCCTATTCCCCCCCAACAGCACCTGGGGTGATGAGGAATAATGGCCAGAAGCTGCTGGAGAATAGGTTCAGGTTAGAGACTAGGAGGCACTATTTTACTGTAAGGGTGGGTAGGATCTGAAACCAACTTCCTAGGGAAGTGGTCCTCGCTCCTACCTTGGGTAAATTCAAAAAGAGGTTGGACGAACACCTGTCTGGGGTCGTGTGATCCCAGCGTGTGCTCCTACCAGTGGCGAGGGGTCAGACTAGATGATCTGTTCAGGTCCCTTCTGACCCCAAAATACTATGAAACTATGCTCAGGGAAGGAGGTTGCTGTTAGCTGTTTTTATGCTATTCATGCTTTATTTATTGCATATCTTTTATAGCCTGCAGTAAATAGGGAAGTGGTTATTTCTTTGTGGCCTTTTTAAGGGTCTCACCATTCTAGTTTCTGAGTGTCTTGCAAATATTGATAAATGTATCTTACCTGCAAGAGGAGAGCATTGCTTTCTCAGCTCTGAAATGGGAGCGAGAAGACTGCCTGAGGCCATGAAGTAGATCAGTGGCAGAGCGGAAATATCGCTTGTGATCTCCTGACTTCTAACCTAACCCATGCTTATTCTTCAACATCACACAGCTTTGCTGGCAGGAGGAGAGAACTGAGAACCCATAGCTTGTAATACCTACATTTGTAGTTCAGAGCGCTCACTTCTTCTGTATATCACCCTCCAAATATCTGAAGTTGAAGCCCCAGAAAACGAGGGGCATGTGATTAGTGTTCACTTGCCAACATTTTTATTTAAGTGATTTATTCACCATCATATAGGAGCTCTATGGCAGAATATGGGATAAACTCAATCTTAGTTCTCCTGTGCATCATTTATTTCTTACCAGCAAAAATATCTTATTTCTTTTGGCATCTTCTAATTTATGTAACAAATGAGGTTCAGGTCCTCAGCCTCATTCAGAATCCAAGAGCCTGATTCATTCCTTAAGCACCATGCATTCAGTGAATTGAATAAGGTAGAGATCCTGGAGAAAAAATAGTGTAATCATGTCCTTAAAAATCTAGCTAGAGAAAGGATAAGGGTCTTGCTGTCTGCCAAGAATTGGAGTGTGCACTCTTACTGGGTTTAACATACCCTTTTGTATATTTGGGTACAATGATTACAAAAACTAAAATCCTGTAGCAAAGTTTTGTTTTTGATTATTCTCTTTTTAAAAGTTTCTCTGTCACTGAAGAGACTATAGAGTTGCAGAATGCAACAGAGAGAAAGTAAATGGTAAAGAGAAATCACAGAAGCTATACACTTGCTTCCAAGGACGATGTCAGACAGTTTGCTGATAGTTTTTTTTCTCTTTCCTTTGTTCCTCTATTCTCCTTTTCCTGATGCAGGCAAGAATGTGTAGCTACAGAAGAGAACCCTCAAGTGTTTTTCTGCTGCTGTGAGGGGAACTATTGCAATGAGAAATTTACTCACTTACCTGAAGTAACTGGTCCAGAAGGTAAGTGATTCATTTTGGAGGAAGAAAAAAAAATCTGTTCGATAATCCTTGACTTAGCTGTGCCACAACCTTGAATTGTTGGGTACTTGACAAGCAAGAAATCTGATTGAATATGAAGGATGCTTTGGGTTACAAAGTTTTGGAAGTTTGTCAGCTAAATTTTTTTGACATAGCATTTTTTTTAAAAAAAAAGATGCTGTTGTCATCTTTTGAGTAGAGAGCATTGTACAGAAACCTTGTATATATCTTATTAAAGAATAATATACTTTTTACAGTGCAGGCTTAGAGTGGATTGTTAAAAATTAAAACAAAAAACCTCCTCTTGTAAAAGGAAAATTAATTGCAACTTTATACATATGTTCAGATCATCTGGCAGAAGTCTCTTGATTTTTTTTCCTGGTTGAAAAAAAAAAACAACAACAAAAAACAACCAACAAAACAACAAACTTACCCCGAGACCCCTGGATGAACATTCAGATACTGAGCTCCTGAAGAGCTGAGAGCTTGCAGAGCTGACGCTGCGCAGCCAGGGGGTCCCTATGCCCACGGATCAGCCCTGGTTGACTGACCCAGGTTGCTCAGGGGTGGCTCATCGCTCCTAGAAACTCTCCTGGGAGTGATTTAACCCTCGTTATCCCTACGTTGTTTTTCTCCCAGAGCAGCTATTTTTCTTCTGGGAGAAAAATCATGAATGTCTATACGCTCGTGTTTTCTACTGGAAAAGCAGCAACTCCGTTAGTGGAAAGTGAATGTCTGAAGTGGCTGAAGTCTTAACTCATGCAATGTAGCCTAAAAACTAGATCCTCAATAAGTATTTAGCACTACACTGTTTTCAGTGGGAGCTAGGCATCCAAATAATGTGGAAGATCTAGTTAACTGTCCAGCTTAACTAACTTCCAGTATATTTTAGTAGCTCAGCTGATTATGTTGACAGATGTGATGTTTGTTGTCCTTTGTGGCTTTGCTAAATGGGACAGGTAATAGCTGGAGTTTGCTGGAGTGATAGTTCTTCTAAATTCTGTTTTCTTTTAAACAGCCCTGTAACATTTTAGTAGTAGATATATCTCCTTCTGATGGGATGGCTTAAGGAAATCTACAACTGGTATCTTATTTTTGCTATTGGCTTATAAAAATTTTTTCACAAACCTATATAGAATTCTGTTTTTTCTGATCATTATGAAGTTTTCCAGATCTTTTCCATGAGGCTCCTAATTGTCAGCATGTGTATTATCTCTTGCTCAGTGTACACTGACGACAACCTCGGAATTGAAAAAAGTCTTTCCATACTAACTTTTGTTGCTTAATTTGGCAAGCATTGTTGTTTTTTGTTTCTCTTGCCCCCCTCTTCCCTGTTTCCAGCATAGCAACGTGGCTCTCTTCGGTGTTTCCCATTGCTTGTGCATCAACTTAGCCGATCCCATTTGGAACATGGGAATGGTGTATTTGATTTATGGCTTGTTACAGTCCTTTAGTTTAGGCTGATATCTTGTTGCTGTTGCTGGATGCCTTTCTCTTGTCAGAAAAATGTGGGAGAGTCTTGCCATGTTATCTCCTTTTGAGGTTCACGGCAAGTAAGCTCGAACACTTGTAAGTCAATTCCCTACCACGCTCCTTGCAATCTTTTGATAAAGTCACATTCAGGCCTTGATTGTTTGTATCCTCTGCATTTAGGAGAAGAAGTTCTCTATTCTTAGTGGGTGCTCTGGAGTATTCCCAGTGGGAATTAATAAAAACTGGATGTCATAAGAACATGACATCCACAACAGAAAGGTTGTTCAGTAAGGAATGGCAGGGAAGAACAAATTCCTCTGGAACTGCTGTCACTTATACCGCTGAAAATAAATATAAAAATCCCATTTCTCTGACTGCTTCTCCTTGTCTCACAGTAATATATGAGCCGCCGCCGCCAACTCCCTCCCTGCTCAACATCCTGGTTTACTCTCTGCTTCCAATTGCTGTCCTATCCATGGCCATCCTCTTGGCTTTCTGGATGTACCGTCACCGCAAGCCCCCATATGGGCATGTTGACATTAATGAGGTGAGTGAAAAGCTTCCTGCTTCTACAGAAAGGGGGAAGAATTGAGCTTTCATGGAAAACTTGACATCTCTGAGTTAACAAAGTTGTTAGAAATGTACAGAAACTATTTGGTCTAAGTCAGTGGTGCCCAACCTCCAGCCCGCAGGCCAAATGTGGCCCATGGAGCCATTGCATCTGGTCCATAGGGCTCCCTATGGGTAAGGAAATTTGGCAGCAGGGGAGCAGTGGCTTTCCAGGCTAGGTTGGGTCTGGGCCATGCCGCCTTCCCCCTGTGCTGTTGAATCGGGGCAGCACTGCCCCCTGGTCTCATCTGCACGGCCAGATGGGACCGCAGCATGCCTGGCCTGGGTGTCAGATCAGGGCTACTGGCCAGATCTGGCTTGTGGATGGATTGGGTGCTGCCCATCTGTCCCTCTGGACAAAAAGGTTGGGCACCACTGATTTAAGTATTTAAATTCTCTCCTTTAGCTTGATTATCCTTAGACAGCATGACTTGTTTGTCACACTCACATTGTGGTAGAGGAAAATGTCCATTGTAGGCCATGTTCTCAGAAAATAACATTTTTATGTGGGTGAAATGACAGTGGTTATTATATCTAGTTGTGCTGTGTTTTGTGTCTCACACAAATGTTTAAGGATAAACAGGTACTCAAGGATAAATAGGTACTCGTTTTGCACTAATGCATCATATCTGATTGGCTGACAAAGCTGTTTTCTACTATTTACCGGAACTGTATGAAATATTCAGAATGAAGTGCAAAGCTATTTGAAGTTGTAGGTAAAAAGTAATTTTTTTGCGATTTCTTGGTTTGTCTGATAAAAGGTATCATCTCTGAACCAGGAGTTCTGGAGTTCTGCATTTCGTTTTGTCTCAGACCAACACAGCTCCCAAATACAGCTCTGAAATTTTAGATTTAATTTTTGGTGTGTTTTTTTTTTTTTTTCCCCTTTTAAGCAAAACTAAACAAAACAAAAAGTCTCCCATCCTGGAGAGAGATACTTAAGGACACAAATGTTTTGCAGCTGAAGATGACTTTTTCATGAGAGAGATTCAGGTGTTTGCCCAAATTTGATAAACGCAGCAGTTTAACATTTCATATAAAGCCACACTTGAGAGTGGAAAATGCCACTGCACAGCAAACGGTTTCATGCAACAATTCTGCAAAGCAGTTTGTGAATCTCACATTGCTCTGCCTTTGACTCGCTGCATGCTCTGAGCAGTGTATTGAAACATCTCTGCTCAGGTGGGAGCATCAGGGATTTCTTTCCCTTGTTTGCTGTTGGTCTCAGTTTATAAAACATAGTTTCATCCCTGTTTTGTTTTTCCAGGATCCTGGCCCGCCGCCCCCTTCTCCGCTGGTTGGCCTTAAGCCTTTGCAGTTATTGGAGATCAAAGCTAGGGGACGCTTTGGCTGCGTCTGGAAGGCGCAGCTCATGAATGACTACGTAGCAGTGAAAATCTTCCCCATACAGGTGAGAGAGGGCATTGCATTCGATTGCCAGAGAACAACGTCCATGGGCCTCTGTTCACCTTGTTTATCTCAGCAGCGGGTGCCTCTTGCGGTGTTTGTTGCCGGCTGGGCAGACGATAGCATTTTGAAATCGCCAGGCATTCTAACTTTGTTCCCAGTGTCCGAGGACTGAGAAAATGCAGCGAGATGGGTGCCAGACCTAGGGGAAGGAGGCAGAAGTGACCTCATCAGCCTTGTACAAGTGTTACCTGGGTATATCGTCATTGTAAACCCAGACCTACAAAGTGAGTGGCAGCTCACAAAGACACCGTCCTTATAGAGTGACGGCTAATCATACTCTTGAGATTGGTCTGGGGGGTGAAAACAAACCTTGGAACAGTCTTAACACTGTTAATATGGGAGCAAGTAATGTAACAGAAAGATCCCGTTGAAGAGAAATGCCTGAAAACTCTTAGGGTTCCTCCCTTAGCACCTTCCTCGTTCATCCTCCTCTTCCTTCGGTTTGTCAGCCTGGCATTATGTAAGGGAGAGCTGTGTCCTCTGTCCTGGCCTTGCTACCTTGTGTAATCTAGATTAGATTGTGTAATTTTAAAAACTGAACTGCAGTATAATGATGGATGGTATCTGTACAGGCTGAATTCTTATACTGATTTCTGTGTCTTTACCTTCCTTCATTTCACTATGAGCTTTAACAGTATCCGCGGGCAGTCTGGGAAAGGGGCTGAGAACAAGCATTTCTTATGCTTCCCCGGCTTTGGAAGCTGCCTCATTTTAAAAGCATCCCTGGTCCCTTATACACACACCTGAGACTGACTTTCAGAGGAAGAGCACTCCATTGTAGCAGCTTTTTCTTTGAAAAGGCAAACATAATTTATGAGCAGTTGCTGATGGCAAGTTTCTCTCCGCTGTAGGATAAGCAGTCTTGGCAGAGCGAGAGAGAGATCTTCAGTACCCCCGGCATGAAACATGAAAACCTGTTGCAGTTCATTGCAGCCGAGAAGCGGGGGACAAACCTGGAGACAGAGCTCTGGCTGATCACAGCTTTCCATGACAAGGTAACGCTTCTTGGCCTATCCATTTGAAGCTAAAGGGAGTGAGGCCTAATGGGCATCTCTTAAGGAACTGGCGTGGAAGTCTTTCATCTAAACAGCTTCATTTGAAATTTTGGATCCTTCCTTGTAGCTGTTCCAAAGTCTCTCCTCCTTTTCCCCCCAGCTTGGTTTAAAGAAAAGCTGCAAGGTTCAGAAACAGAGATGGTTCCATAGGAGAGGACAAGAGGGAGAGAAGGCCACTGCTCACTCCCATATACAGCACTAACCTTGCACACTTGTGCAGGCCAACACGAGAGTGTACGTCGTGGAGATGCCAATCACAGGCTGTCCCAGTTCTCACTCTGCTCTTGCAGATAGCCCATGAGCGTCAAGTAAATACAGAGCCTATCTCTGTTTCGTGGATTGCTTTAGTTATCAAATATGACGAACATTTCAAATAAAACAAACACGCGCAAATCCAGGGTTGAGCCAGCAATGTTATCCCTGTTTTTAATCCAAGGTCTACTGAGTCAATCATTTCCACAGCCATCTGATATGATAGATGGGCTTTTCTCACTTCAGGCTTCTCCCTTCTTCAGAGTATGTAGCTGCTTCAGTTTTTTTCCTGGGGCTTGCTCAGGGTAGTGGAACTCATTTTTGAAGCCACAAAGTGTTTTTATTTCAGACTTTCAATCTCCAAACTGTTGGGGAATCAGAACCTCCTCACTTTTTTTTTTTTTTTACATAGTGCTTAAATATATATATATTTGCAAGTGGGCTTCTCTGTCAAATCAAGGTTCAGATTTCTCAAGCTCTCATTAAAACCTCTCTCTAAACTGATGAGTTGGCACATCTGTCACTTACCAGGATCTGTAATTAAGTTCTAAGACTGTATGATGTCCTATTTCTCAGGGCTCTTTGACAGATTACCTGAAGGGGAATATTATCAGCTGGAATGAACTCTGCCATGTTGCAGAAACAATGGCCCGTGGACTGTCATACCTACATGAAGATGTCCCTTGGTGTAAAGGGGAAGGGCACAAACCCGCCATCGCACACAGGTACTGCCTCTTTTCACGTTGTTCTTCAGCTAATCTTTCTGGTGCCATTAAAGGGTCTTTGGTTCTGTTTTAGGTGCTCATTGCTTAGATCATAGGTCTACGACTTCCTTGAGGCTGCTTTGTTAAATAGAGCAGGTCTTGTTTTTTGTGATGACATTTATCCCGAAAGGCTGCCAAATGCTGGGATTGCCTTGCTGAAGTGAAAGGAAAGGGGTAGCTGGACAGGTAGCACCCAATCCACTGAAGCCATTATGGGAGGAAGGAAAGGCCCAGCGAAAACAAAAATGGTTACTCTTCTTATCTATGGTTGCTTTTAAAGCACTCAAAGTCTGTCAGGAGCTTTGATAAACTTACAAGTGAGCCTGTGCCAAAGAGCTGCCAGTTTTAAGCACGGCATAGGTAAGGGATGTCAAACATAGAGCTGTGGGCTTGTGGAGCTGCTGTATCCTGCCCACCGGGCTACTAGATGGCCACCAGAAGCTGGCAGTGGGGCAGGGAGGGGATGACCAGGGGTCAGTGGCCAGTGGCAGAATCTGAGGCCCTTGGGCCCTGGTGAACATTGCAGTTGGTGGCAGGAGGGCAAGCAAAGGCTAACGCAGCCTCGGTTGCCCTCTAGTTACTTTGCCCATCAGTACCATCACAGCCCCAGCTCCAGCTCCTCGGCCCCTGGTCTCAACCTGTGTGCTTTGTGCTCAGTGCCAGTGCTGCCGTGTGCCCGTGCCTGAGCTGGAGCTGGCCCTGCATGCTCTGTGCTGCCACCACATGTCGCGTACCAGAGCTGAAGCTGGAGCTGCGTGATCTGCGCTCCACGCTGGAGCCACTGCTACGGCTGTGCGTTCTGTGCTGGAGCTGCAACCCTGGCTTGAAATGTGTTGGCAGCAGCAATTCCAGCTCCAGCATGGGGCATGCAATACACGGTGGGAGCTGAACCTGGAGCTGCTGCTGCTGCCACTGGAGCCACCCCATGTGCTGGACTGGATTTGGCCTGCAAGCACCCCTGCAGTCCAAATCTAGCCCAGGGCAGGAAGTGAGTTTGAACTTTCCAAGGACTTTTTATCCTGCTGGGATCCTTTTTATCTTGCTGCGATCCTGTGACCCCTGCTGACTTCCTCTGGGGCAGGGGCCTGGATTCGATGATCTTCCGAGGTCCCTTCCAGCCCTAATGTCTATGGAATCGATGAAACCTCCTGGTATAGGTGGTGGGGGCACGAGTGCAGGAGGATGAGGCCTGTTGTCAACATCATCACAGGGGTAATTGCATTACCTTCCTTGCATGTCTTGGTGGTTGTGCATTGTTTCTAAAGTAAAGCTGTGGAGGCTATTGATTCTCTTCCTATAGGTATGGAAGAAGAGAGAAGAATTTCAGCATGAATTTTAAGCTGGGCAGGATGTGGGTTAGTCCTTGGACATGCACCACCAGCCCACTGCACTTGACATGGGCTTGAGCGAAAAAATGCAGTCCAGCTGCAGCAGCCTGTACCAGACTCAGTGGGGGGTGTTTTGATGTGTGAACAGCTTAAGTGTCTGTCACAAAAAGTGTTTTATGTTCAGTGAAGCTCCTCCAAGAAACCCCCCGGTTGAATTCGGGGAACTTCTGAAAGAGTTCGCAGCTGCATTTGCACTGCTGGGGGGTGGTTGCGGGGAGGTGAGGGGGGGTCAGCATCCCTGCTACTTGCCCATGTGGAATAAATGCAGTGATTTATGTGCGAAATTCCTAGGGGTGGGGACAGGGGACATCCACACAAAGGTCCTGAAGCTGTGGACCATGGTAATTAGTGTCACAGTGCATCTTGTAAATGATAAAACGTGGAAAATCCTCAGCCCAAGTGTGTGAATTTACCAGATATTTGCCAAACAGGGTTTCAGGGAGAAGGTGGAGTCTCCTCTTTTAAAAATAAAATCGATGACTGAGTGTGTATTAAAGTTCAGGGATATTTTTGATTAACATAAGGCGGTGCTCTGTTAAGATGCGTGAATTTTCAGTCAGGTTTGCGTGAGCCACTGCTGGAAGAGGCTTCGGCCAACTCCTTAACTCCAGCCCACCAGTGGCCCTGGCACAAAGGGGGATTAAGGTTGCGTTTGTCACGATGATGGCTTGTCAGTGCTAAAGTGCCCCCTAGCGGAAATTTAACAGCATTGGTGTATAAATTGGTGACTGAAATGCAAAATCAATTTAGTTTGTTTTTAAGGTGCAAATCTACTCTGCCTTAAATGCAAAGTACTGGCATTTCCTAGTCTGCTACCCTTACTCTTGTACTTTCTTTAAAGCGATACATTGGTATGGAAGCAATCAGGACCTGTGGTAGAGGTGATATCTTTTATTATACCAGGTAGATTTTTGCAAAAAAAATTCTTTCAAGACTTGGTCTAATAAAACATACCACCTCTACCACGAGTCCAGGTTGCTTTTGTCCTCTAGACCAATATGGCTACAACCTGGAAACCTGACACATTGGTATGGATAGTTTGGTTTGTATTATGCCCCAAATAAATTGTAGCATCACTCTCTCTTGGTTACCCCTTCTAGGACATTCGGCTGCTCAGTGGGAGTCCATTGTGAATGACATTAACCTTTGGGCACAGTCTTCGAGCACAGACCATATTTGGACTGCAGATCACTGAGGTCACCTAACAATTTAGACTTGGTGGAGAAAGGGAACAAGAAAATAAGTATTGTGTGTCCAGTTGAGTTACTGGCTGTTCGGTTGTGGGGCAGCCCAGTGGCAGCGCAGGCGCGTGGAACCCACAGACCAGCCCTGTGCCGTAGGGCTGTTTGCTGGCTTTTTACTGACTGTCAGGTAGTTTTAAAGTGATGCCCCTTCAGGGTTCAGCCACTGTTTTGCAAAAGTCCACTAGGTGCTGTTCTAAATTGCATAATTTTTAGTTGTGGTCAGACACTTTGCTAAACCGTTTTGAAAGGGGAAAGGGGAGGAGTGAGGCTTACTGTTTTGAATCTTGCGTCTTGAACCAATAAATGAACTGGGCTGTCTACTTTTGCACTAGTATAGTGGAGCCAAACCACTGTACTGTACTTTACTTTAAACCTAACAGGTTTAAAGTTGCAGCTTTCACTTGCACTGTAACTCATCTGTCCATTTTATCACCTGCAAAGTGCTATCATTTTGAAGTGCCCTAAGTGTTCATCTCTCCACACCTTCCCCAAGTTCCCTGAACAGAGGTGTTTCTGTCATTAAGCATGCACTATTTTTATATTTGTGGAATGCTGCTACATCATGGGACCAGCCTCTAAGTTAGCTGTCAGCTGAATGGCATTTGTGTAAATAGTACCATAGCACTGTGTACAAATACTGCACAGCTGAGCTGTGTTCTTAGAAATGCCACTGGTCTGAGCCCTTGGGGGCAGTGTTTAGGTTTTTTGGGTTTTTGGTTGCATTCCTCTTAGCACTTCAGCATTGAGTGTAGTGGGGTATCACATAAGATAGCAGTGGGACTCGGTAGGGAAAGGAGACGGCAAGTTTACAGGCATTTATGAGCTGACTGCTGTTTTATTGTGGCTGTTTGAGCTCTTGGATCACAATTGTCTGGTGCTGATTTATTTTAAACTTGCATTTAATTTGATAGGAGCAGGCAGTAAAATCAAGTTTTAAAATCTTTATCATTTCTTTATTGCCAGTGGTTCCTGGGATGTATGTGGATGTGAACAGCACTGTGTAAGACAGGTTTTTTTTCCCTTCCCCTCTCATATTATTGCCTGCTAATGATCAAATGGACAGTTCATATTTAAATGGGAGACAGCTGATAGGTGGTGTTGGGGTTGGTTTGGGTTATTGCTCATTGATGTTCTTCACAGCTTGATAGTTTGGCTTCCCTGTACGTGCACAAGGAGAATGTGATATGCTCCTTTGGGCCTAATGTATGTAGACATGCATATGGTTGTAAAAGCAGATAATTATTTTTGCTTTAACAAGGTAGAGTATGTGTATCATGGTTTAGTGCATATCTGACATAAACTATATTTCCTGCTGAATAAGGTTGTGGTTCAGCAAGAAGGGAAGGGAACTAAGAAAGTGCTGGACTGAAGCACTCTTTCCATTTGAGCGGTGTGTGCTATGATGGCAACTCCTCGCAGCACTGATAATTTAGTACGACTTGGGCATTCGTGTTTGGCATCAG
This sequence comes from Crocodylus siamensis, assembly GCF_052110815.1. Classification (NCBI taxonomy): domain Eukaryota; kingdom Metazoa; phylum Chordata; order Crocodylia; family Crocodylidae; genus Crocodylus; species Crocodylus siamensis. The sequence goes on from NC_143399.1 coordinate 196,377,766, forward strand.
GAGCTCTTCCCCATGTCTATGTCCAATTGCAAACTTCAGTTGATCGTGGGGCTGGTCCGTGCCATCTCTTCTCATCGTATCTCCATCTTGAACTGGTATCCTGAGGCTGGTGACCCTAGGCTAGCAGCAGAGCATGCAGAAACTCTGATGGAGGCTCCTGAAGTCAATGAGTCCAGAAGAACCAGTCCACCAGGCACCTGATTGCCCAACAGGAAGGTTTGAGGCCGACTAGGTGTCACCTGGCGGAGAGGCATGGATTGGCCAGGTGTGCTCAGCACAGCATGTTTTTCTCTTTCTGAAACCAGGAGAGGGTTGCATACTCTAGAGGTAGAGGAGTGAATCCAGTGCAATTATTCGAGAGCTGAGAGGAAAGGGCAATAGGGGTGCAGGCATGTGTTTTACCTTGCTCTTTATATCTTGTTTGCTGTCTGAAGTAGAGTGATTGTTTTTATAAACCCTTCTGCAAAGTCTCTGCATTACTTGCTACCTCTATTGCATGCCCTTGACCTACTGGGGGACAGTCTGCTTAAGTTTACTGATGAGATGAGGCTTGATGCTAGGAGTTAAGGTGCCTGGCTTTTGGGGTCCTGCTCCAGAAGTCCCACTAGAGACTGGGTCAAGACCCCCACTGTGTGTATTCACACAGTATTCAGGAGCTGTGACCGCTCCACCAGCTTCACATTGGTACAGTGGAATAAGCCACTTCCCCTCCTGAACCATTTAGCATCCAGCTTTGCACGTTGCTGTAGGAAGGCAGAGCGTTTCCTTTCTCCAGGTAGGAGATTGGGTGGCCCAGCCTTGCTGTACATGTGGCCCTTGCCAGGTGACACCGGGAGGTGTGGCAGCTCCCGTGTTTGTCCTAGCACTTCCTCTCTTCCCAGAGCATTTTGACAAGTCACTTTAGTGTAGGATAGTTGTCTGCCCTTGTTCATTATGTTGTGTAGGCCCTGCAATAAGCAGGGTCACTGAATGAATTGATGATAGGGAAATTATAAGGCTGAGCTTACAGGGCATTGCCATCTGCTGTCCAAGGTCTGTAATTTAATTACAGTCGCAAACATCCCTTTTCAGATAACAACGTAGAAAGCACTTGCATGAACTGGAGTGATTCCAGGGACTATGTGGAGCAATGTTTTGGGTTATGTCTTTGTTAGGGCAGTAGCCCAGGCCTACTAAATCAGGCCTCTTTGGAAGTTAGCTGATATCAACTGAACTCAGCTCGCCCCATCTACAGGATTCAATAGATTTTTGTCTCGGTGATCTATTCTGTTTAATTTTTTAGCTCCCGGACCGGAGAGATTGGCTTTTCTAGGTGTCTTGACCACTAATCGTTGACAAGAGTCGAAATTCCCTTTGAAGCTGGATCTTATGGATTGTGCAGCATTTCATTCAAAAGTCTTTCACTGCTTCATCCTTACCTTGGTTTTAAAATAAGCCTGTAAGCAGGGGTATCACTGTGACTGCAGCAGGGGTAGGAATGCCCAAGCTACCGTTACACTGGCTAGCTTCGGGTATGCCCAGCAGTGTAGCTCCAGCAGCAGGGAGCTCAGTACAAACTGCAAATTATGCCCAAGCATGACCCTATCCATTTAGATGAGTATTTACCCAGTTTCCAGGGCAGATTTCAGCAGCCTGTTCCAAGTCCCATGGGGCTGCTGGCAGTATCTGGGCTTGCCAACTTAAAGCCAGCTAGCTCAGACTGCATATTCCCAGGAATCAGGAATATAGCGAGTATGTGGGCTGGGAGTAAGAATTGGTTGTTTATAATGTGCAAGCAACTGGAAATTTGGGAAAAGTAGATTTGTAGGTTCTCTTTTGAGGAAAAGCTGCAGTCAGATTTGCTGAGTCACTTATGTTCTAAAGCCCAGTATATACCAAAGGAGAAAGGAGTGGTCTGGAGTGATCATTGCAGAGCCACTTTATAATACAGCCTTTTGTTGCACCTGCCTGCACTCTTCCCCCTTTTTTCAAACCCCTCTCAGAGGGACTAGGGGCCAGGGAGTGCTCCCACTGGTGTGAAATACTGGCTATTGCCTCTCATATGTGTATGAAATATAATGTTTATGCAGAGCTTTAACAGCCCTCACTTTGGGCAAGGGGCCTGTCTTTGTGTGCTTTGCAGGGGGGTGGGCAGGGGAGGAGGAGGAGGAGGAGGGAATATGTCTGTATACGTGGTGTGCGGGGCCGTATCGGTTTCTGTTATTGTGATCCCTTCAGTTCAGCCCCTGCCCTCTCCTTGTTTTCCTTATCCTCCTTTGAGTCTTTTCTAAAATAATTCTTCCTTCCCTGGTTTTTTTTGCTTCTGCTGCTCCTCTCCCCTTCTGGTTCCTTAAGCTGTGATAAACCCAGTGTGACCGCTGTCCACTTAAGAGCAGGTTGGGTACTCCAGACCCAAGCCTTCTATACTGGGGGGGAGTGAATGAAGGGGGGAAAAGAAGGAAGCCTTTGATTGGAGGACCAAGGACTCGAAGTGGCACTGCTGCAGGCACACAGCTGCCCATCCTGTTAAAGAAGTGTGAACTCGCTTTTAGTACAAGGCCCAGAACCTGTGACCCGGGCCTCGTCCTGTGCAGTGCATGAAACTCTTCAGCTTGGTGTTTGCAGGAGGGGTTGTGATACCGCTGCCAATACCACATGTTCGTCTGGCTGTGGTTTGGGTTCTGGGAGATGGGAGTATCCTCTAAAAGTGGTGAAAAGGAAAGGTATGGTGAAAGGGAAAGAGTTATGTTAAACACGCCAGTAAATTTGGCTTCAGCTTGTTGATTTCTTTCGTCGATCAAATTGGATCCCAAGCTACAAAATGTCTTGAGTGTATTTTGCCCATGCTGGGTAAGGGAGTTCGTCTTGTGCTAGGCAGTTAAATCAATCCAGTTTTAACCTGGTATATTTAAAAGTGATGGCTTTGTGCCACCTGAAACCCACCCACACACGCTTTCTGCCTGTCTACAGGGACTTCAAGAGCAAAAATGTGTTGCTGAAGAATGACTTAACAGCAGTTCTAGCTGACTTTGGACTGGCCGTACGGTTTGAACCTGGAAAACCCCCAGGGGATACCCACGGGCAGGTAATGATTATCTTTCCTTTAAAGAATTGTTGGGCTTCCCACATCTGGCCACATTTCCTGATGTGTGTGGGTAGCATTTTCACAAATGGAGGAGAAAGGGGATGGTTACTGGGGGACAGGAGATTGCAGGAGTGCTTGATCTTGACTCATTTGCAAGGATATAGACACTAAATCTCTCTTTAGTCACTGGTTTTAAATGAGCTTTATTGGAAGCATTTGTCCAAAGAGCAGAAGTTGGGGTAAATGTGGAGCAAGGTCTAGACCCAGTTTGCCATTTGTGTCATCACTACCATATGCAGGTGTTTCAAATTTAATTCCATTTAAATTATTGGTTGCAAGAAACAAAAGGTCTTGCATTCTTGATAGTGGCACAAGATCTTAAATTTCCTGTATTGTGAGATGCTTTCTACCTGCTGTTTTTAAGGTAATGTGGCTCCACTAGTAGCTTTTAATCTGCTGTTGCAGAGGAAAGCAGCTAGTTTGCCTTTCCAGTAGCATTCATCGTCAGTTGTGCAGTGCTGCATAGTGAGGAGGTGGAGTCCATCTTGACCCCAGGAGATAATCGGCTTATACCATGCAATGTGAGATTTGATCAATCCTTATTGTTTTAGCATCAAATATTAATAGTTGCAAAATTATTCAATTATTTTTTAAAATTCAGCCATTGTAGCTGCCTACCTGACCTTTTGCAGCAATAAATCTTGTAAGCGTGCTGCATAAAAAAAAATTACTACAGTTTTATTGGTTATAAATTTGATGCCTTTTAAATTTCAACAAATGACCCCTGGTTCTCATGTACCCAGTGGGTATAAAGGAAGAACCAATAATTTTACTTTTTATACCCTTAATATTTTTGAATGTGCTATACAACTCCTCTCTACTACTTTGTCTCTGTCCCAGAAGGGGGTCGTGGCAGCTACCAATGCCAGTGCAAATCCAGCCACAGCTTTGACCATTTTTGTTACCCTTCCCTGGATTTGTAGGCTACTCCTTCTGCACCTTGTATTCAGTATTTGCCCCACAGTCAGGCATTGCTAAGAGGAGTAGTTTGTCACAGACTTCCCAAGAAAGACTGAATTCCAGCACTGAATTGGGTGATTCTCTGATTTACTCTATTCTCTTTCTTTTCCCACCAGTGCTACTGCTTTTGGAGGTGGTGAGGGCTGTCCACTGCACACACCCACCATATGGGTTTGCAGCTCTTTTATGTACGGCTGGAGCTGCCTTCCCAGGGTTATAGATTGCCTCTCTTCAGAACATGGTTAAGAGTGTTAAACCATTTCTAATTCACCAGTTTTCCATTCTTTTGTAAACTTGAGCCATCAGATTCAATCAAATAACAGGGCCTAACTAGAGCTTTGGGTGTTTCAAGTCTCTCCAGAAATGACTTTATGTGCGGGTATGTGCTAGGATGGCTGGAGAAACAATTTCAGCCATGGTTGTCTTAGCTCATTGCATTTAGTTCAGTGAATAATAATGATCTAAATGAGTATCATATGCATGCACATGCAGTAAGTGGTCTGTGCTTTACAACTGTTTTGCATGAGCGAAGTTTGCATGAGCGCTATTCCTTATTTCCATGAGGAATAGCGCCAAAAAGAGCTTTTGTTTGAAGCCAGCTTAGCAGAACTAGCCTTGTAGTTGGCAGAGCTGCTGCAGTTCATACAAACCCACCTATCTCTTCATTTGGCCAAGACAAAATTTCACTTAATTCTGTTTTCTCTCTCTGCATAGGTGGGAACAAGGAGGTACATGGCTCCTGAGGTGCTAGAGGGGGCAATCAACTTCCAGCGAGATGCCTTCTTGAGAATAGACATGTATGCAATGGGACTAGTATTGTGGGAGCTAGTCTCCAGGTGCAAAGCAGTCGATGGTAAGTGTAAAGTTCCCCTTATCCCTGTGGATAACTCTGCTACAGTAGAGCCATTTTGTCCGGAGAATAGTGATGGCTTTGTGGAGTTAATGACATGCTCTTTTTCATGGATTTCTTTTTTGATACAATACAAACATGAGAAAAAAACTTATAACAGCTGTACATGTCAATGATGAGCGTTCAGCAGTAAAAGGAAGAAAGAAAGGAGGAAAAGAGTGAGATGGAAAAGAAGTGTGCAATGAGCAACACTCTAGCTATCAAAACACTCCAAGAATTTTTTTCCAAATTGTGCTAAATTGTTCAAAGCCGTTAAACTTGTTAAACATGACTCTCTCCATAGATGCCAGCTGTGCCACCTTGTTGTACCTGATTTTAACTTTTGAAGATGTCCTACTTTTCCAGAGCAGCATTATAAGCCTGCATGTTACTATCAGGGCCTGCTGCAAGAATGCTAACTCAGAAGGAAGGGTTCAGTTTGAATTCCTTAGGGACAGACCCAAGAATATGCATATTTGCCAAAGGTATCAATGCTGTGTTCCAAACCATGGTAACTCTCATTACAATTTCTTTCCAAAAAGAGCTAATAGTAAGACATGGCCAAACATGTGACAAAGCATTGCCTACAATGCATCATATTTCTAACATGAATCTATTGACCCCATATTTAAGTTTTTAAGTTTAGAGGGAGCCCAGTGCAGACGACAGATGATCTTCTGTTGTATAAAACTAAGTCTAAGATCAGTTACCGATGCTTGACTATTGTAAATGGCTGATTTCTACCTGGGTTCTGGATATCTAAGTTTCTGTTCCACTGCAGTCTTAAATAGTTTTTATCAGGTCCATTAAGTGACATTTTATATGCATAGAAAGATGGCATAGAATGGGAAAGAGAAGCGGATTTCAAGGCAAAAATAATGTATTTGGAGTGATGGCATGCTCTTATTAAGCAGTGAATCTGGTTTTGAAAATAGACCATTATTCCCCCTGGATTTTGCAGTGTTTAAGTGTCCAAGTATGTTACTAATGTACCAAGTATTGCGAAATGGTTGGGAGCCCGCTATGGGGGATGGGGGAAGGAGAGAACAGTTCCTCAGTTGACAGTGGGGCTTCTTTCAGAGCATTCAGTATGCTCCGTGCAGCATGCATCTGCTGCCAATGAAAGGGAGTCTCATGTTTTGTCAGACCCTACTTGCTTTCACTTAAGTTCGGAGCTTGCTTAGGTCTCAAAAGAAAGACGTGCTGGGGCTGACATAGCTGTCCTAGCCCCTGTAGACTATATGATGATGCTGTCCAAATTGCAAGAACGAAACCCTAAACACTTCAATTAAAAAAAAAAAAAAGTAAAATCAAAGCCTTTAGGAACTCAAGACTGCCCCCTGCTATCATAGAAACTAAGGCCTTTAATCCTGTGCATAAAAATATGAGGTTCCATCTCAAAACTGGCCACAGTTGATTGCATTGCCCCTGTTGCTGCCTTCGGTAGCTCCTTTCTGAAGCCTTGATTCTCTGGTAGTTAGCCACTAGAGTTTGCTGCCCTGGCATCCCTGGGCTTTTCCTTAATGTTCCCTCAACAAAATAATGCTTGAAACTGTGGTATCTATCCCACATGCTGCCAAAGGTGCACCATGTGCTATTAGTACAGTTGGTCTTGAATGACAGGGTTGCTGTGTATAGGAGATTGCCTGATGTTGTCAGAAGTCAAATAGATGCAGAAGCAGTCGTTTTGTTTCTGTCGGCGCCAAGGCTGACTTGAAATGTTGAACTTTTGGGATTGAATCAGGCAATGGAATGGACAGTCCAGTCCTTAAGGTGCTTATTACTCAATATTATTGCTGGTTTGCATTACAGTAGCATTTAGAAACCCCATTGTAACTGGGGTGTTTGATCATATACTCTAAATAGAGCTTATTGTCTATACCAGGACATGGGAAGGGCAGCAGGAGGAGAGTGGTACCATGGAGGTGAAAGAGGCCAATGAAAGAGGCCTTGTACAACACTCATTGAAGTCAGCAGGAAGGCTTCCTTTGACTTGAGTGGGAGCTGCATTGAACACAGAGAGCAGTTCCACTTCTGAAGGGACTTTGTATAAACAAAGCTTTCTTGCTCAGCACACTGGTTGCATAAAGCTAGCGTCATGTCTGCTGTACCAAATGTGTTTAGTCTTGTGGATGGCAGAACCTCTACAGCAATGGGAAGCTGACCTGAATTGTAATGATTCACCCTGCAGCAACAAAGCTTTGGACTGCCAGTTAAAGACAGTGGGTGCACATGCATAATGTGGGGTAGCGGGACCTGTAACTGCTGGAGGTATACATACCAGCAATAACCCTGCTCAGCTCACGAATCCAGCTTGAACATACAAGGCTGGCAGTTGGAGAGACCCCCTCCTCCCTCCACAGATATTGCAGCTTGTCAAGTAAGAATATTTTATACGGAAGTAATTGATACCCAATAAGCAATATAGCTTGTAACACCTTCAAGCTTACTGGAATGACCCCCTTAACTGGCCTGTCCTTAAAGGCTCTTCTCTCCCCTCATTAGTCTATTCAGATTTAGCGAGTTCATCTGTGGACTGGCTTCCCATGAATTTCCAGGTAGATTTTGACCCTCAATTTGAGGTTTTGAGTGTTTGCTGAAATCCAGGACACTGTTAATTAAAGCTGTTCTCAGCGAAGCAAAAATACCCTATTGCGTTTTTATTAGCATTGTTCTTATATCTGTTGAGCTGGATTGTACTTTGACCAGAAAGTTTGGGCTTGTTTCAGTCATGCTACCACATCAGCAGGAAAAGCAAAACATTTGAACTGTTCTTCAGAATATTTTAACAATGCGTTCTTGAGGTCCAACAGTTCTTGTTCAGATAAAATCACCCCGCTCTTGTTTTTATGTTAGTTTGAGCAAACCTGCTTGAAAGTCACCATTTGATGCTGAGAAACAATGAGTCTTATCCGAGAACCCTAAAGCAACCCCATCATTTTAATTGGGCTGTCACGTGTTGGAGTACAAGCAAGCATGACACAACACCAAATGATGTTTCAATAAACCGAAGTTCTAGGTGTAGTCTGGAACCTGTGTTGCATCTTTCAGCAATTTTCACGTGGTCCAGGTCATTCTAGATCCATGCTTGACAGCGTTCTCCTCCTGCACTTGCAAGTAGGAACAGTCAGTAGCATGCTTTAGCTGTCCTTTTACACTGTTAACTCAGGAATGGTACGCAGGTATTTTTCATGTTGTGGTTGCCTACATGTTAAAAGTAGACTTGACCCAGATAAGTTTCTCCAGATGCTGTGCTCCAAAGCAGCTTCCAGATTGTGAGGCCCTAATACATGGCTCAACATTATGGGTTAATATTAGCCATATTTAGCCTTAATGTATTCCTGCATTCTGGCATCGGTTATTAGTGTAAATGTCCATGAAAACCCTGAAAAAAGAATTGCAAGAATTTGGTATTCATTACAAGATGTGCCTTCCTGTGACTCTGTCCTCCTTCCAACAAGGATAAGAGCACAACTGCATGGCAGCTACATGCTAAGTATGAATTCCTTAACCAGCAATGGCTTTTATTGGAAAGTGCTTAGAACAGCCACCCTGGTGCAGTCATCAAAACCAGCCAGCTAAATGATGGCTGTATTGACTTAAACCTATAAACAGGTGAGGTCATGAAAGAACCAATGAAAAATATTTCATGAGTACTAGACCATAGAAATTAGTACCCAAAGCAAAATGTCTAGCAGTTTAGATATTTGCTGCCAGAAGAATAAATTCAGGATTTGATGAATAAGGGTTAATTGGCTTCATTTAAACAAACAAATCCTCTCTAATTTCTAGTAGGAAAAGGACATTTGGACTGTTGTGGAAAAGCTGGGGCTCATAACAGACCCTTGATATGAAATTCAGGGATTGAAACAGGTAACAGCAACCTTATTGTAGAGGAGCATAAATCGTGTCTCTCTAGACATGTTCACTGTTCATGCTTTGCTCTGCAGGTGTGTGTTCTTGGTACTGTGGAATTGCACCTCACAAAGTGAAGAGGCTTTCTGGAGTCCTTCTCTTTACTAATATGGTTCTCTCCATGCACCTCAGGTCCAGTGGATGAATATATGCTGCCTTTTGAAGAAGAGATTGGTCAGCACCCATCCCTTGAGGACCTGCAAGAAGTGGTAGTTCACAAGAAGATGCGCCCTGTTTTCAAAGATCACTGGCTGAAACACCCTGTATGTCCCTTACTGTTAATGGTTTCAGATGTTTTTCCTGGTACTTAGAATTAGGGCGGTTGAGCAGTAGCTGTTAAATTAATGCCAAATAAAATAGGGAAATTATCTTTCACAGTTTGGCAGAACACTGTTGTCTTGAAGCATAAACTAAACTGCAGATGAACTTCTGGTGGGATTAATTTTCCAAAGAGCGCCCACCCTCTGTGGGATCAGCCAGTCCTGAGCATTTCTAAAATCAGGCCCCAACTCTCTTGGCCATCCCCCTTTGTAGCCAGCGGCACAGGGTTGAGTTCAAGGACACTTGCAGTGTCCTTTCCCTTGGGCAGTTTAGCTGCTCTTTTACTTTGATTGCAATTGGCTGTTTCACCTTCTGTTGCCATCATTAGAAATGGAACGCAAGCATATATTTTGTGACTCTTTGCTGCCATTAGAGTTATGTCGTAGCCATGATGGTCCAGAAATTATGCAAGAGGCAAGAATTTCCCTATGCAGAATGTTTTGCATTCAGAAGCTTGTCTAACTATCCCAGCTATGCAGTTGGGCCAGTAAGGTATCACCCTTAAGCCATCCTTGCCTCTTGCATTCGTTTGAGACCTTGTTTAGTATGGCGAGAGCATAGTAAATGCAGTAGCTATTTTTAAGCAAGGAGGGAAATTGATCCAGTCTACTATAGACATGTAAGTCTGATCTGAATAGCAGACAAGGCTTCAGAACAAATTTTGAGGGAAAGATTAATTAGATATAGAAACGAAGGGAGAATGGGATAAAGATGCAGCATGCGTTTATCAAAGGCAAGGCTATTATCCCTGATATAACTAATTGCTGATACAAAGGAAGTGCAGTAGATCCGTGCTCTGGTAAGAAGCTATGTATTTAAAGCCAAATCTGAACTAAATGAGAGTGTACTGATGAAATTTGCAGACAAAAAACTGGGAGGGGATGCAGACACTTTGGAGGATAGGATTACAATTCAAAGGGGCCTCGGTAAATTGGAGAACTGGGCCAAAGAGAGCAAAATGAAATTCAGTAAGGATCGATGTAAGATGCTACACATAGGGCATATCTACATGCGTGCCAGACTCTGCAGTTCTTACTGTGCAGTCATTTAGTACTTGCTTAAGTCACGTGGGTTTTTCTCATGCTACTGTGTAGTAGCAGTGAGCTACTGTGCAGTAGTGTCAGTGTCACAGTTCATGTCTGCCAACGCTACGTCACTGTAGCAGTGAGCTACACGACATAGCTCATTGCTGTGATGGCATACTATAAGGAAGAAAGCAGGTGTACAAATAAGAATAGAGGAGAGGAGGGGAGTAGTCAGGCTGTAGCACTGCTGAGAAGGATCTGGGGCTTATGGTAGGTCACACATTCAACATGAGTCAACTCTGTGATGCTGTTGCAAAAACCGCACGTGCCATCTTGGGTTTCATTACCAGAACGTTTGCATGCATGACAGAAGAGTTGATGGGACCAACAATTTTCATGATGGTGAAGTCTCAGTTGGAGCGATATGTTGAGCCTTGGGCATTCATTGTAAGAAGGATGAAGATAAACTGAGAAGGGCCCTAAGGTGAACAAATGATGAGGGTGGAAAGCAAGCTGTATGAGGAAAGACAGAAGGAAGTATCTATGTTTAGTTTGGAGAAAATGAAGCTGTAGTGGAAAAGGACATCGTGATAGCAGTCTTCAAATATTTGAAAGGCTGCCTGCCTTCTGATTCCATCTTCAGAAGACTAGCTGTGCCAGTCTTAGGCAGATTCAGTGGTATGTAATTTTCCAAAAATTGGCTAAATCTTGCTTATTCAGAATTCTAGGTAACTTGGGTTCAAATAGTTGGAGGTTAGCAGTACTGGTGGTGGGGTGTTTAGCACAGTAGCTCTGTAGGGTGAATACACAAATGAAGATGCATTTCATTAGGAATATGATAAAGTTATGGTGTTGGTAGCTGTACTACTGAATTTCATGATTTTATCCTCAGTATCACAGTAATTGACTTTTCTGCCTCAAAGCCTTGAAACCTAGGTTGAAAACAGATGTCCTCCTTGGAGCATAATCAGCTGTGCTATAATATGCCATGGCAGACCTGAGCTTCTACAAGAATTTCTAACAGATGTTGCCAGTGCTGCCACCCTCCAGGGTCTGTCCCCTGTCCCTCCCAGGGCTTCAGGGGCCTGGTCCTGCGGTAAAAGGGCCCTGGGTGCTCTGCTCCAACCTGAGGCTTCTCGCTTGCAGATGTGGGACAGGGCTCAGGGGAATCTCCCTACAAAGCACGGAGGGGGGGAGTCCTGCAGGATTTTTTTCTTCTGTGTTTGCAGACTGTGTTTGCAGACTGTTTGCAGGAGAGTGCCTCCATGGGGGGATTCAAGTAAAGAGTGGGGAGCTCCCATAGGGGTCCCCCCCATGCTGATACACTGCACCATGACTCCGAACATGGCAGCATGATGGGCATGCCAGGGCCCTGTGCCCTTTTCTCATTTTTCTCACCGTCACACCCCAGGTCAAGGCGCCATGTGCAAGAGAAGGGGGGGAAGCCCTACTGGACTTCTCCCTTCCGTGCTTTGCAGACGTGCGACACAGGCACACCTATTTGGAGGCGCCTCCTTGCTCCAGTATCGACAGCGTTTCAAAGAGAACCTGTCTGCTAAGTGTGCTTGTGTCTCCCAACTTCTCCGCAGGGTTTGGCGCAGCTGTGTGTGACAATTGAAGAATGCTGGGACCACGATGCAGAGGCCCGACTCTCAGCAGGCTGTGTCGAAGAGCGTATTTCTCAGATCCGCAAATCACTAAACGGCACTACCTCGGACTGCCTCGTTTCCATCGTGACGTCTGTCACAAATATGGACTTGCTGCCCAAAGAGTCTAGTATCTAAGTCCTGGTTCGCTTTTTTTTTTTTCCAGACTCAGTGGATTTAAAGAAAAAGCAAAAGTAAAAAACAAAACAAAACAAAAACCCAACAAACACATGAATGCAGCTGCTATTTTATCTTGACTTTTTATTATTATTATTGTTATTATTATTATTTTTTTGGATCGGATCATTTTTACCAGCACATTGCTCTACTGTATTAAAAAAAAATGGACATCTCAGCAAGCATTCAGGCGCCGACTAATGAATGCAGAAAAGGTGCAGGTACCTCAGAACCTCAACAAACTCGCTTCAGTTTTTTTTTTTTTTATTCAGTTTTCTGGGTTTCTCTTTATTGGTCTGTCTTCTACACAGAGCATCTGTGACGTAAAGGAAAACCACCTACCATCTTAGAAAACACAATGCTGCAAACTTTGGAGAAAACTTAAGACTGTTACATAAGATTACACCTTCCTCAAAAGGATACTTTCCCCTGTTTTATTTTTCCCCCCCTTTCTTTCTTTCTTTCTTTTTTTTTTTTTTTTTTTTTTTTAAGACAGTGAGCTTCAAAAAAAAAAAACAGCAGATGTGTCTTTTACGGATCTAACGGGTGTCATTGTAACATGGGAGAAAAAAAAGAAACCGGAAAGAGAATGTTAACTCTTTGATGGCAGAGTTGAAGGGGGGAGTCTAGAATAGGGGTTGGGGGAGAGTGACGTTGGACTTTGCAGCATTTGGAGAAACATCATTTGCTATGGAGCTACTTCTCAGGTAACCAGTTAACGAGGGGAAGGACATTTTTGAGGCAGAGTATTATTCACCGCAGTGCATGGAGAAAGTTGGGTTAAAGAGCCAATGGCATAAGCAAGGCACTAGTTCTTTCTTCCTCCACTATCTCAGGCTTGGGTGTTAAACGAACAACAACAACAGTGACAAAAACCACGTTTTATCTTCTAAACCCCAGGTAAAAAGGGCGGGGGGGAGTGCTTTTAAGCAGCAAAACTAAGAGGGAACGAAGCGTGTTCTCAGAAATGCCATGTGAAGTATGTACTGGAAGAGTTGAAAGCATTTGCATCTTGCTTTAAATACTGTAGCAGTTCAGGGAAAAAAGGCCTCGGGGTTGGATGACTGCTTAGCCCCAGCTACTAGTGTAGTTGGATAAAAGAAAAAAAAAAGTATGAATTTCTGGAGGGAGAAACAAATGACCTGGGCCAATGACAGACAACTGCTGTAGCACCCAAGAAGTATATGAATTGTACAGTTATAGATCACAAGGAGTGAACTGAGCAGCAGTGGTGTTTATCATAGCATCTTTTAAACTGGTTTCTTTGATGCTGCTTTCTCCTTACTCTGTGACTAAACTCTTTTTGTCTTAAAGTGGTGCATATTTTAAAATACCGTTACTCTATTATGCCATAAACTTGCTCTAGTCAGTGAATGTTCCTAATGCTGCTGATTCAACATTTAAATATTTTTTTAATTTGCAAAACATGCAATGTTTGAGAAGAAGAAAAAAAACAACAAAATACACACACACACACACACACACACACGTTACGCGGCTTTCGAGGTTTAAACTGAAAAAAAAAAATTAAACTTCACGACCACAGACCACCTCAAACCAGAAATACCTCAGAATTTTCTACTTGTATGAGTTTTATTATATATTTTGTTAGTTGTGTTGTCTTGTAGTAAGTATATTTTAATGTAAGTTGGCTTTTATGACAAGGGAGTTTTAAAAAAAGAAAAAAAAGAAAAAAAGTTCCAAAATCTTTTAGGAAGTGTTACCATTTTTTTTGGTTTTGTTTTATAAAGCACCATTGTAAATAACTGTATACAGTTGTAGAATAACTGCCTATATAAGGTACCTGGGCATTATTCACTCTTGTTTGTGAAGACTGTTTCCATTCTGTGTTATTTTGTTTGGTCTGTTTTAGTGAAAGGACAGTACATCTTTTTATTACATGCTTTACTTTTTCTCAGCCTATGAAATCAGTATGAACATCGGTGTCTTGCTAGACTAACAAAGTTAGCCTGATTTAATTGCCAGGACTTTTAAACTTTTGTTTGCATTTATGCCAAAATACAATCCTAAACTAATTACCCTGTTAAAATATACAAATTGGTATTAGAGAAACAGATTGGGCATTTTGTCACACACAGATTGTCAACAGGGAATGTTAGCGTAGGTGTCATTTTTCAGCAAACAAAATTACCAATTGGAAGAATAAAGTATAACACTGAATATATTTCTCAAAAGTGTAGCTTTAAAAAAAACCCCAAGACTGGAGTCCACAAAAGGACAAAGTCCTTTTTCTTGGAGAGACAGAAAATTGCCTTAACTTGTCTATCTAAATAAAGTCTTCAACTATTCTTTCAAGTTAATGAATGTATATGTGCATGTTAATACATACACACGTAAGTGTATTTGCTCGTGCGTGTGTGTGTGGCAGTTTCTGATTCTTAATGTGATCCTGTACAGAACACGTTAGCAAAAACAGAAGCAAAATAATACCATTCTGGCACAAGTCATGCCCCTGTTGGGGGAGGGAGGGGTAACAACTTTGGCAAGTGATGCTCCAAACACACTTATGCTGAACGATAGGCATGCAGATAGCTTCAGTGATGTCAACAGCACTATTTACATGCTGCAAGTGAAGCATATGCCTATGTTTGCAGGATCAGGGTCTGTCTTTTGTCCTTTGAGTACATTTGTGCACTGAGATATGTGTGTACACACACACACACACACATACACACACACACACACACACACACTCTCTCTTGATGCTTTGGAAAAGTGATGTAAGCTTTGGGGGTGGGACTTTAGCACGAAGACTGAATAAACTAGTTTTTTGGGGGGGTTCTCTGTATGGGGGAGTCGGTTCAGATTGTTTCAGAAAGAAAAAAGCTGTACTGTCTTTTAACTATTCTGATCTGTGTGCTGTTCTGGATTTTTTTCCTTCAGCATTAATGTGTAAAAGCTAAAACGGGCTTGTTACAGCAGTTGCTTTTTCCAAACATGATTTCGTTAAGAAGCTTTAAAGTATTTATTGAAAGTGCCATATGATTTTAATAGCCTATTAGACAGTGTCTTCAACCTTCTCCTCGAGACAGCATAAACAAAACCTGTTACCACATGTAGCTTCTTTTACTGCAGGGAACTGTAAGGACATACACACTTCGATCACATGCGGATTGAGATGTACTGGCATTTTCCCTGGCTTAACAGTTCCTTACAGATCATTTTACTAAATTATCTCCACAGTTGGTTAGAGGAAGTTTCTGAAGTGCATGCGTGCCCAGTTAGAAAGGTGAAGGGCAACTGTGGGGCGGATGGGTGTGCGCATCTATCTCTTGGCTACTTACAAACATGCACCAGTTCAGCTAAACGTGTTAAATATGTGTTTGTTAAATTGGTGCAACATGTTCATGTAGATATGATCCCTGATGGTCTCAGCTGCCTAATTTTCTAGAGACCAAGCAGATAATTTAATGTCCATGGAAGTGTCCATTTTATTACATTCACTTAAGTGTCGTTCAGTACTGTAAAGGCATTTCCCAATTTAGCAATAAGATGTATTCACAGCTGTAGTCTTCATAAGCAACAGTTTTCATCCAACACTCTTTTAAATCAGATTGGTTCAACCAGGTGTTAATTGTAAAGTACTAGTGATTGCCACATATGCAGGCAAAGAGAGAAATCTACATAAAATATGCTCTTGCAGAATCCAAGAGTGGGTCACTCCGTTTATAATTTATAGTTTAATGTTAATCAGAAACAACCTAAATGGCAATGATAATAGTAAAAGTTTCCTCGACCTTAGAGCCAAGATTTTACCCTTTATTTTAGGTGTCAAGACTGTATCAGGATGTGGGTTGGAGTGGTATTGTGGCCACGATGTGCCAGGAAATACGAGAAGCAAGGGGTTTTTTTGGGTGATATCTTTCATTGGACCAATTGCATAATTGGGAGAGATGTCAGACAAGCTTTCCAGCACAAGGTGCCCTTCCTCAGGGCTGGGAAGGAAGCAGGTATAGCCTAAGCTAAATACTAGGTAAAAGTGGCCTGTGTTTTAACTCCATATGTTTAAAAAAAAATGTGGAGGAGATTGTAAACCAGGAGCAAAGAAGTTATCGCAAGGAGCTGCAAAACGAGATGTACAGCTGAAGAGAGAAGCTAATTATGTAAAAGAAAAGCTCATTCAGCAGGGAAATAGGGTCTTTATTATCTGTGGAGTGCGGAGAGGTTAGCAGAAAGAGCAGCTCAATTCTAACGAGTCGGGAACCGGTAGCGTATGTTTAGTCCGTGGTCTTTAGCCTCCAGTAAAGCTGTGAGTTTTTGTTCCCAGGCCCTGTGTGTGTGTGTTCGGTACGGGAGTGGTACTTAACTTTCAGAAGCAGTGCGGCCCTGTCGGATTCCAGCGAATCTGCACGTTCTGCTACATACCTTGTCACAAGTAAGGTAGGTAGATTTTTCTTGAATGTAAGGACCGTGAAATCAGGACAGAGAGATTGTCCTTAAAAAGTGCTTTAGGTGGTCCTGTCCTACATCCTTTTTCCGAGAGCAGAGCATTGTGGCTGTTCCCTTCCACCCGCATGGGCCTCGGATGTAGCTTGCCACATTCAAGAGACCGGTGCAGGATGTATGGATTAAATTTACCAGGATAGCTTTGTTCATTTCATGGGTAAATTGACCGCGAACTCCCACTTTCAGATGCAAAAGGGCACTGAAGGCGAAAAGCTTGTCATCTCTCTCCCAGCGATATAGTTGGGCCAGTAAAAGCTATCCTCCAAAAACCTTGTTACTTGCATACTTCCTGCGCTGTCATGTGTGCAACAACACTCCTTCCCTACTCTTCCAAGATGGGAACTTCTCCAGGAGCAGAAAATGTCTGTTTGCGACAGAGCTATGGACTTGCTAACCCCACGATAGTATCAGAGCAGCGGCTTTGGAAATTAGTGTAGTGCTCTCGTTTAAATATATGTGCATTTTAGAAGGAAAGGCTGTAAATTAGTCTTGGATAAGCATCAGTTAATTTATTCATGCTGATTAAAGGTTTTTAATAGGTCTGGATCATCAAGTAATCTCCAGCAACCTGGTAAATTATTCTTTCTTTTTTGTCACCAATACAGCGGAGGGGTTTTGGTAATCTTTAGGGCTGCTGACAAGTGGGGAAAGAAAAAACGGAACAAAACAGCCCTTTACCGGAAGAGGAATCGCATCAGTTTGACCCAGCTCCCTGGCAGCTGTGTAGCTCACGCACTTCAGCGGTGGGGTTTGGCACTTTAATAACTGATCCAATCAGCTATTAGATAAAAGCCCCAAACAGCCCCACTGAAGTACATGAGCTGTACAGACCCCAAGCAGTTCCTTTTCTAGGCATATGCTGCATTTGGCATGGGGAAGCACCAAGCTAGAAGTAAAATGCTGGTTTTTGGGATTCTCCCCCCACATCTGTAAGTACCCTAGAAGTCTAAGTTCTGTGAATTTAGGAGTGGTATACCCCAGAAGTGATTTTTAAATTATTTGAATTCCTTAACAGAGACTATTGACAGTCTTTTGTGCATTTTATTCTCAAAAGATAAGCAGTGTTTTACAAGGCAGTCAAGTGAGCCACGGTTAATATTTTTCGAGTTCAGGTGCCATAAAACTAAGCAGCCAGCCATGGATTGAAGAGTAGGGCTGTTTTCCAATTCTTTTCCTAATGTTGAAGTCCAGTAAAAACAACAACAATAAAGCTTCTGGAGTAAGGTACTTTTTGATGTGAATGAAGGCATCACAGTTTAACTCATAATAACCTAGTAGCGCATGCTGTGATAAATCGTTGATTGCTCTAATGATACAGGCAGAATCCATTCATTCCTGAAGTTATACATGCTTGTAAAGGATTACATTATTGATTGTCAGTCGAGGTATGAATAATATACTACTTCATTTTAACTTTAAATAACAATTAAACTAAAATCCGTTTGAGATATAACCAGTCACTAATTCCGCCTGCCATTTTGTCATGCCCCTTGAAAAGAATCATTGAAAGCTCCTAGCCTACAAATTTTAAGGAAACTTAAGTCGTGCAATAGTTAATAGTAAAACTGTTCTGAATTATATTGTCACAATACTTTCTTTCAACATAATCCACCTTTCTGTGTCTACTGAGGTCAGAATATCTGAGTGTAAGACGGGGCCCCTAGTTCTTGTGATGAATGCATACACAAGTTTAAGCACTTTCTGTAGTCGAGGGCATCTCCCCACACTTGAATTCCTCTAATCATTTGGTTTGGTTAACCTATGGTGATTCCTTTATGTTATTGATCAGGACACACAAAGACTGACTCGTTCACATCTTCACATCCTCTAGGTTGCAGTATTGTTTTAAGCACAAGAATGCAAACACAGCCCCAAATTGAACACGGCTTTTCTTTAATGAGAGCAGTACAGCGGGGCCTTCACGAATATAGGGTCACTTCAACGTATGAGCCTGGATGTCTCGGTGCTCTTATTACCCATCTTTCTCATGCTTTCAAAGTGCAACTCTGTTGCAGGATAGAACATGGTAGGTACAAATTACACCTGCGGAAATGCTACACCTCTTGGGTGTGTACAAGTGTTAGAGGCAAGATGAAGGAAACTAATTATATAATTAGTAAGTTAACTCCTTTTCCCCGGTACTGTGGACTCTACCTTGTTTCCACTGAAGTCATTCACATCGGTAGGAGCAGGACGGGAAGCCCACTCAGATGCAAAAATGTATTGATTTCTCAGCCCACAGCATGTAAACTGAGAAACACCAGTTTAATTTGTATAGCACTGGCTTGTAGGCAGACTGTAACATACCCTGTTTTCTGGATAAAAGATATCCTTGTTAGGAAGGTAAGAGACACGAATCGCAGAACACGCTACTGCTTGATAGCACCGTGACCGTAATGTTGTTGTAGTTCTTGTTCCAAGTAGTACTCCGGTTGAGGTGGTGAAGCAAGAAGCATCCCCAGTCTAACACCTTTGCATACAGAATATTGTTTGGTGGCATTGTAAATAAAAAGTAGGCTATATAACGATAGGGAAAAATAAGGATGGTTTGACCTTTTTTACTTTGGGGAAAATATATATTTTTAGTTACATATACAACCAGAAATTCTACATTGTGTGAAAATTCTTTTATACCACAGATTATTTTTGTAAAGTCTAATATGTTTCTTCAGGGAAAAGGGAGAGAGGTCTGTGTAAACACAGCAAAAATATAAATTATATATAATGTTTAATCTAACTGCACTACATCAGAGTTTAGCAGATAGAAAAGTCAAGTGTGAAACCAATTTAAGCAGCAGGTTTGGAAGTACTTGGACATGTTTTGGGGACTGCACTATTTATATTGTTAAAATTGGTTATGTCGCGTCTCATCCTTTCTGCAAAAGATGCTTGTTGCTCTTGTATGGCCATCTTCAGATTTAACCAGGAAGATTTTTTTTTCACGTGTCCATGTAAAACACCGGGTGGTAAGCGGTATGGGTTTGTGTTTGCTCTGGTGCTGTAGTAGGTTGTGAAGTCAGTGTTAAGGATTTTTTTAGAAGACCAAATACTTGGGCTGATCTAACTGTTTGCCACGTTCATTTACTATAAAAGCTTCTGCTTCCTGGATGATGTGATCTGTAAGGAGCTGTTGCCAGTAAATATGGATAAAACAAATTCCTAGAAGTCCCTTCCCTCTTAAGTGTGCTGACAGCCTACACAAGTCAGACTTTTCCAGGGTTTCTGCATTTCTGAAGTCAGATTTCACTGCCAGCAGCTTAGGGGCGGTCCAGCCCCTGATAAACGTGTGGGACACTGCCGTATTTATTAATAATCACCGTCAGAAAAGAAAGCTTCCTAAACTGTTACTCATGGGTGTTTCTGCAAGAAATAAACAAACTTAGATCTGCCGTTCCTCCTTTTTTTCTTCTAAATCAAGTTGGGCAGTGTAATCGGACTAGATGGTAAAGAAAATTGGAAAGTGAGACTGGTTCTTATACACTACCCTGGTGCCACAATGCTAGAGTTGCAAACTCTGCAGGAAACAGCTTGAGACCAAACAAGAAAGTGTTTCCACTGAGATGCAGTTCTGTGGCGTTCGCTGGACTTGACCACGTCCCTTTTGAAATCGGGGCTTAGAAAGCTTAAGGCAGTTCTGCCTTATGTAGTTAGAAATCATTCTTCCACGTCAGTCTTTCCAGGTGAAATTTTGGCCCCCATTAAAGCCAGCGGCAGGCTTGCTATTTCCATGAGCGGAGCCAGGAGATGCGCGTGTTCCTGATGCACTTTCTGAATGTCCCTGGTGAACCCGTCCTCTTCTTTACATTCAACTTCTGTTCTCTGAAACTTCTGGTTTAGGGCAGAGCTCCCTCTCGCTCTAACTGAAGTCATAACTCATGAAGTAAGCAGTAATCCTTTCTACTTATACACTGCCAGAGGAAAAAAAATCATACTTCTGTTATGTCCATCCGGTTGTTCTGAAATGTAACACTATTCTGTTGTGCCTTTATTTTTCCATGTAAAAGCAACTGCTGTAAGCTATATTTTTACTTGTTTTTTCTGTCTGAGAAAACACTTTTCATTGCCCAGCTGTTGTTTCTGGATGCATTCTGTGATCCAGGTATTTCAAGAACCAATTACCTCAAACCTCACGTTAAACAGTGTTGCTATCTGGATTCTCCTTGATACTACAATATTGTAACATGCGCAAACAGGAACCCTGCTACATATGGGTGTTTATATATATATATATATATATATATATATATATATATATATATATATATGGCAAATGATCCCCAAGGACTGAAGGAAAAAAGCAAACCTTTTTGTTTTCCAACATTAAAACCAGAAGGGCTTCTGGAAAGCTCTATAATGGCATTGTGCTGGATATGAATCAAGAGGCTGTTACCCGAAAAGTGCTTTCTTTGTTCTCTTTCTAGTATTTGATTGGCACACATTATATGATTAAAATGCTGTTCCTGCATTTTTTGCCCTCTTTGGAAGCAGAGGGTGGGGGGACGATTCCAGTTGCTGAAAACTGTAGACCATTCAGCTAAGGTCGGTATAGTTAAACCATAATGTACCGCCATGCCTTCTGGGAAAATTATTGTAAAAATTGGGGGGGTTTTGTGAAAAGGAAAGCATTGGCCATGACTTGTTCAATTTTCTCTCCTATTCTAAAAAATTAAAGTTTACCCGGTGACCATCATAGTTATTTTAAAATCCCAGTTGAGTAGCTGTTAGTAGCATTTCTTGGCCGCACACTTGCCCATGTAAGAAGATGGCTGCAAGGATCAGGATGGAGATATTTTGTGGAGTTGTGCATGGAGAGTAATGATGAAAACAACTTTCTCTAGATAGCAGGGGGCATATTGACATCTTTATAATTTAAGTGGATCTTACTTTCTCCTCCCCTTCTCCTGTGGGTTGTCTTATAAAGAACTTCAACCCTAATGGATTATTTCATAACAGCATTTGATTGAGAGAACTGCAAGCCTGCCAGTCTCTCCAGAAGGAAAAATCTATAGTCCTCACCAGTCATGTCTTTTTGAGAGCTGTGTATTAAACTGTTTATAATTTTAGCCAGGTACCTGATGCACCAATATAGTTTGCATTTTACGCATGTGAAATGGTAACCTCTCTCTCCAAAGACGAACTAATTGGAAGCAAGGGAGATCAGTTGCTCCTTTTCTTAGGATCTGTGTTAGTCTGTCAAATGTTTATGTGGCTATTGATGGTCGCAGGGAATCTTTAATAAATCATATACAAAAGTATTAAAATCTCTCAGAAGGAGATGATGTTTTTCATGCCAATGGCTCTTCCATGGAAACATGTGTTGATGCAAAAAGAGATGTTTAATAGGCCCATAAAGAAGATAGTTACTGCAAACTAACATGCTTCTTGATCCCAAGCCTACGCCCAAAATCCGCACAATGCCACTGCCATTCTGTTCAGAATATCTGCTTAATGAATTCTGCATGATTGTCATGATAGAGTTGAAGGCCTAATCTTTCACCTGTTAATATTTTTCACATTTGTCCTTAAGTTTGACGAATTTTATACTGTAAAGTGGACTTCAGTACAATTTGTCAATTCTTGTGGAAAGAGCTTTCTGCATGTAACATTAGACGCATACAGTTAAACAACACAGCATAGTACAAAACTCACAAGAAAATGTTTCGGCACCAGCAGAAAGAAATCTCACCCTAGCCATGTGTCATTTAAAACCATCATATTGTCAGTTTTACCAGCTACTTCTAAATTTGTGCTTTATTTAAAGAAATAAAAAATCCTAAGACTTGTCTAGCTTAGTGAAATATGTGCATATCAGTTTTAGGATGGATAGCTAAGTCTTATTACGCTGTGTTACTTAACTTGTATATATATATGAGTATACATAAGAGTTTGCAGTAACCTGTTTCTCCAGGATTTCCGGTGTGAATGATGTAATAACTCAGATGATGAGATTAAGTAAATGATTTAGAAGATGGCGAAAGTAAACTGAGTGTAAATTACAGGAAGCTCTATCAGATGGTGAAATAATTTTTAAAGACTTTTGGTCCTTGGCTCAAATTCAATAAGTACTGTTTGTATACCAAGATATGTGAAATGTAAATGTTGTAGGTTATATTTCACTCTTGTAGCTATAAAAATGTAGAACAGAAATAGCTTGTACTACTGAGTTAACAAAAATTATACTAAAGTATCCTGTTAAAGAGAGTATACAGAAGAGATAAGCTCGTTGCTGTAACCCCTTTTGGATTGAAGAGTGTGCTGATTTTTTATATATATTATATATATATAAAAATATATATATACATATATAAAATGGCCTAAAGCAGACATCCATTGTATTGCGGTTATGAAATGAAGACATTTTGGAAAGAACATTGTATCATAGTTCATAAATTTGCAGTGGATCTTTGTTCCTTTTTACTGTGGTATTTTAGAAATGAGTCTCAAGTTTGAAACTAGATCTGACAAGTTGGGGTTTTGCTGCTTCAGCTTTGCACTGGGTGCCCGAATAAACCAGTATGAATGTAGTATTTGCTCAGTGTGAAGCAGCTGCACCCCAACTGATAGGAGGAAAAAAAAACCCTAGAAAGAATTATTTCAAGTTTATCTTTTTGTATATGAAAATAAACAATAAATTACAAATATTAAGCTTCTCTTTCATTGGTGTGACCAGAACAACCATGTTTTTCTTTGCAATGTATGCTTTGAAGTATTTGCATTCTTAAACCTATTAGCAAAGCATTTTGGTGACTTATGGCCTCCCTACCATCCACTTAAATTCCTGCATTTGGAAATTCAGACCACTCTAACTGCTCCGTCCTGCTAATCTTTTTGGGAAGAGGGAAGTGACTTAAGATTTGCTAAAACTCCAGAAATGGAGCTTCAGCTGAAGGTGCTGCTGGTAAGTCTCCTTAAATGCTGGCTCACAGCTTTTGATAACCTCATACCTAGGGACCTGCTTACATCGCCATTTCGTAATTTTTGCAGAAACTGAGAAAAACGGCAGTTTCCACAATCACCCTGAAAAATAGCATTTCCTGCAATTTTGTGCGGAATCGCCCCCCAAATTTCCCTGAATACAAAGAAGACGCAGCAATCTTTGCGGTCACAGAGCACGCGGTTAGAGACCAAGAGGCTGAGCTAGCGATGTAGACGCCATGAAGGCACCAGTCAGCAAAGCGGAAGAGTTTTGGCAATTTCTTTTTAAGAGGCCAGATGCACTCATGAAGAGTGCGTCTTGGCCAATCAGTAGACAGGGATGGGGCTGCTGGGGTCCTTTAGCCAAGCAGCAGTGAGGCGGGCTCACCGTGAAAAGACCACAAAATAGGTTGTGCGCCAAGAGCAGCCCATGAAAATCCCTGAGTCTCACCACGACTTAGGTAGGTCCCTACTCATGGTCTGCGTATGTCAAGAAATGTGACAAAGAAATGCCTGTCACCAAGGTGCGCATGGACCTGGGTCAAGCGCTGACCTCTGTTTCTAGACCCTTTCTTCACAGGTCACACGTGCATTCCCATGGTCAGAATGAAGCGGCATGCCATTAGACTTTTGCACAGCGTGAAAGCGAGGTACTTACAGAAAAAAAGTCCTCTTCAGCTACTGAGGGACATTGGCTATTAAAAGGGTTGGCGTGGCGGTCAGCTCATACTTCATATGCAGGCAGTTCTGCACGAGCACGTCGAGTAACTGCACTGCCCATGGCAGATCTTGTTTTCGTTATGTGTTACAGATGGGGAAACTGAGGCTCAGTTGCTCAAGGCCATAAAGGGAAAGTCTGAACTCCAGTTTTCAGTTGTCACAATGTGCTGTTTCATAGATTTCATAGACGTTCAGGCTGGAAGGGACCTCGGAAGATCATCGAGTCCAGCCCCCCCGCCCAAAGGGCAGGAAGTCAGCTGGGGTCATAGGATCCCAGCAAGATAAGCATCCAATTTGCTCTTGAAGGTGTTCAATGTAGGTGCTTGAACCACCTCCAATGGCAGGCTGTTCCAGACGTTGGGGGCTCAGACAGTAAAGAAATTCCTCATGTCCAGCCTGAAACGGTCTTGTAGTAGTTTATGACCATTTGACCTCGTCATCCCTTGGGGCACTCTGGTGAACAGTCATTCCCCCAGATACTGGTGGTCACCCCTGATAAACTTATAGGTGGCTACCAGATCACCCCTGAGCCTGTGCTTTTCCAGGCTAAAGAGCCCCATGGCTCTCAGCCTGTTGTCGTAAGATCTGTTTTCCTGACCTCTGATCATGCGCGCGGCTCTCCTCTGGACTCTCTCAAGTTTCTCCACATCCTTTCTGAATTGTGGGGCCCAAAACTGGACACAGTACTCCAGCTGCGGCCTCACCACGGCCGAGTACAAGAGAAGAATGATGTCCCGGGATTTGCTTGAGAAGCATCTATGGATGCAAGCCAGTGTTTTGGTCGCTTTAGTAGCCGCAGCATCACATTACAGGCTCATGTTCAACTTGTGGTCAGTGATGACCCCCAAGCCTCTTTCTTCCATAGTGGTAGCACTGCCGAGCCTATAAGGATGCTGCAGGGTTTTTTTCCCAAGGTGGAGAACCTTGCATTTTTCGGTGTTAAACACCATCAGGTTCTCATCCACCCATTTGCTGAGCCTGTCCAGGTCAGCCTGGATCACCCGCCTGTCTTCTGGCGTGGATGCTTTGCCCCCAAGTCTGCTTCCGACTCCAATGTCCACATCATTAATGAAGATGTTGAACAATATGAGTCCAAGGACAGAGCCTTGGGGGACCCCACTGGTCACAGGGCACCAAGACGATTTGACTTCCATCAATTACTACCTGCTGGATCCGACCACGGAGCCAATTTCCCAGCCGGTGGATCGTGGTGGACCCAAGGCCACAATTGGCCAGTTTTGCCAAGAGGTGATCATGGGATACCAAATCGAAGGCTTTCTTGAAGTCAAGATATACAACATCAATCTCTTCTCCCTTGTCCAGGTGATAGGTCACCTGGTTGTAGAAGGAAATGCGATTGGTCAAGCAAGACCTATCCGCAACAAACCCATGCTAGTTATCCATGCTAGGATGTTGGCATTGGCCAGTCCATTAAGGATGGCCTCTTTATTAAACTTTTCTAAGATCTTCCCCAGGATAGAAGTCAGGTTGATGGGCCTATAGGTAGCCAGACCCACTCTCCTCCTTTTCTTGAAGATAGGCTCCACATTGGCCTTCTTCCAGTCTTCAGGCACTACACCAGAGCACCAGGAGTTCTCGAAGATCCACACCAGAGCGCCAGGAGTTTTCAAAGATGTTTTTAATTCTGTGTCTTGCAAGGACACAACCGAAATCTGTGGTGCTTGCATAACTCGGACTCTTTCTGGGAACTGTCCCACCAAACTTTTAGAAGTCTTTGGTGGCGTGCAGTGAGGTTTGAATGGGCGAAGTACCCTGATGCAGCAGGGCTGATGGTGCTCTTTTTGTTGTAATTGTCACTGGGCTGTTTCAGCACAAATAACACTGTTTCACCAATTGTTTTTTGTTTGTTTTTTTTTATTTTTGTAGAGGGAACAGGGTATTCCTTCTCCAAAATGCATCCGAACATGGCATACCTCTTTGCAGTCAGTCAGAGCTGCCTGGTGAGAATTTCTAAAAATCATAGAAAATGAGAGCTGGAAGGGACCTCAGGAGGTCAAGTCTAATCCAACCCCCTGCTCAAAGCAGGGCCAGCCCAACTACATCATCCCAGCCAAGGCTTTGTCTAGCCGGGTCTCTGAGGATGGAGATTCCACAACCTCCCCAGGTAGCCTGTTCCAGTGTTTTACTGCCCTCCTAGCGAGAGTTTTTTCTAGTATCTAACCTTAACTTCCTTTGCTGCAACTTGAGCCCGTTGCTCCTTGCTCTGTCATCTGCCACCACTGACAACAGTCCAGCTCAATCCTCTTTGGATCCGCCCTTCAGGTAGTTTGATGGCTGCTATTAAATTCAGTGACTCAAATTAGCCAGTTGTTCCCATGATTAAAATACCAAGATCTGAGCACCCAGGTTTTAAGATATTAACCCTGGTCTTCAGTTCCAGAGCCCTCAGTAACTGGGCAGTCCCGGCGGGGGGAGGTGCACTGGTACAGTGACACCCCCTCCCCCTCGATTCCTGCTTCACTCAAAGTTTAAAGCAAGTCCCTGGCAGTGGCAGTAGCATTTCTAATCAGGCAGTGTTGAAGGAGTCAATTGACTTCATGGCTTCTTATAATAGATTTCACAGACACTAGGGCTGGAAGGGACCTCACAAGATCTTTGAGTCCAGGCCTCTGCCCCATGGGCAGGAAGTCAGCTGGGATCAAAGGATCCCAGCAAGATACACATCTGAATGTTTCTTCAGAGAGTCCAGAGTAGGTGCTTGCACCACCTCTGGTGGCAGTCTGTTCCAGGCACTGGGGGCTCAGACAGTAAAGTTTTTTCCTTGTGTCCAGCCTGAAACAGTCTTGAAGGAGTTTGTGACCATTTGACCTTGTCATCCCTTGGGGCACTCTGGTGAACACCCCCTATATACTTATAGGCAGCCACCAGGTCCCTCCGAGCCTGCGCTTTTTCAGGCTGAAGTCCCATGGCTGTCAGCCTCTCATCGTAAGGCCTGTTCTCCTGCCCTCTGATCATGCGCGTGGCTCTCCTCTGCACTCTTGCAAGCTTTTCCATGTCCTTTTAAAATCCTGGAGCCCAGAATTGGATGCAGTACTCCAGCTGCAGCCTCACCAAGGCTGAGTACAGAAGGAGGATGACATCTGAGATTTGCTAGAGAAGCATCTATAGATGCAAGCCAGAGTTTTGTTCGCTTTACTAGCTGTGACATCGCAGTGGTGGCTCATGTCCCTCTTGTGGTCGGTCATGACCCCCAAGTCACTTTCGGCTGTGGTGCTAGCAAGCGTAGTACTGCCGAGCCTATAAGCTTGCTGTGGGGTTTTTTTCCCCAAGGTGGAGTACCTTGTATTTTTCAGTGTTGAACACCATCAGCTTTTTGTCCTCCCATTTTCTGAGCCTGTCTAGGTTGGCCTGGATCACCATCCTATCCTCAGGTGTGGACGCTTTACCCCAAAGTTTGGTGTCATTGGCGAACTTGGCCAGTGCACTTCTGATCCCAACGTCTACATCATTAATAAAGATGTTAAAGACTTTGGGCCCAAGAACGGAGCCTTGGGGGACTCCGTTGGTCACGGTGCACCATAATGACTGACTTCTGTTGACTACCACTCTCTGGGTCCGAACTTGGAGCCAATTCAGCTATTGGACTGTGATGGTTGGCCAATTTTTCCATAAGGAGATCATGGGACACCAGAACAAAAGCTTTTTTTAAAATCAAGATATGACATCAATCTTTTCTCCCTGGTCATAGAAGGAGATGAGATTGGTCAGGCAAGACCTACGCGCAACAAACCCATGCTGGCTATCCCTCAGGATGTTGCTATCAGCCAATTTATCAAGAGTGGTCTCTTTGATAATTTTTTCCAAGACCTTCCCTGGGATAAGAGGTCAGGCTGATGGGCCTGTAGTTCCCTGGCTCTACTTTCCTCTCTTTCTTGAAGATAAGCACCACATTGGCCTTCTTCCAATCTTTGGGCACGACACCAGAGCACCAGGAGTTCTCGAAGATCTGTGCCAGGGCCTGAGCTATGATGTCTGCTAGCTCCTTAAGTACCCTGGGTTGTAAACTGTCTGGCCTGGCTGACTTGGAGGTATCCAGCCTCTCAAGAGGTTCCTTCAAATGGTCTACATTGATGAAGGGTAACACTTCTCCCTCACCCTGGCCGTCCCATACCATAGTGAGCAGGGCCCCATCCCTTGGGGCTGGTGAAAAAACAATGCAACATGCCCATTAAGCAGGTTGGCTTTTTCCTGGGCGTCGGTTGTCAGTTGTCCCATTTGGTTCAGCAGGAGTCAAATGTTGCCCTTGCTTTTCCTCCAGCTCCCCACATATCTAAAGAAGGACTTTTTATTGTCTTTGATATGCGTAGCCAGCTGGAGTTCAGCTGCAGCTTTGGCTTTCCTGGTTTGCTCCCTGCAGGTCTGGACTAGCACAGAATACTCCTCCTTTGGGGTGGATCCAGTCTTCTATCCTTTATAGGTATTTCTTTTTAGATGCAGGAGGTCCACAAGTTCCCTGCAGAGCCAATGAGGCTGCTGTGCCCTTTTGCTGCCTTTCCTCCAAGATGGGATAAACATTGCTTGTGCTTTCGGGATCATTCCCTTGAGGAACAACCACTCATTCAGAATGCCCCTTCCCTTTGGGTTGTGGTTGCTTAGGGCCTTGCTAGCAAGCCTCCTGAGCTTGTCAAAGTCAGCTTTCCTGAAGTCGAGGACTTCTGCATTGCTGACTGACTTGCCAGCTTTAGTGAAGGTGATCAGCTCATGGTCACTGTCCCCCAGCTTCCCTTCGATCATTAGGTTGCTGACTAGATCATCCCCCTTTTCCAGTACCAGGTCGAGCAGCGCTTTGCCTCTCATCAGTCCATAGACTTCTTGAGTCAGGTAGACTCGCCTCACCTCATGCACGCAGGTAAGGAAGCTTTGCTACTGTTTGGATTTGGCCTAGTGCTCTTCCCATTAGATGTCTAGGTAGTTGAAGTCTCCCATGACAACTATGCACCGGGAGTGTGCAGCCTTAACCAGTTCCTTGGCAAATTCCTGGTCGAGCTCTTGATCCTGATTTAGGAGGTCTGTAGTAGACTCCTACCATTGTGTCCCCTGTGCCATGTTCACCACAGATTTTAACTCAGAGGGTCTCTAATTGTCCACCCTGGATGCCAATGTCGGCTTGCAGGGAGGTAGGTGTAGCTTTCCTTGCATAGAGGGCTACACCCCACCCCTTTTGTCTACACAATTTCTGCTGTACAGGATATAGCCGTCTGTACCTGTGGCCCAGTCATAGGTGGAGTCCCACCAAGTCTCCATTATCCCTATGAGATCGTAGTCATTTCTGTTTAGCGGAAGGACCAGTTCCTCCTATTTGTTCCCCAGACTCCT
The DNA here is from genome assembly GCF_052110815.1 of Crocodylus siamensis. NCBI lineage: Eukaryota > Metazoa > Chordata > Crocodylia > Crocodylidae > Crocodylus > Crocodylus siamensis. The sequence continues at coordinate 196,407,262 of NC_143399.1, forward strand.
GGCATTGGTGTACAGGCATGTAAGTGTCCCATTGGAGGCCCTAGTCTTCCCTACACATCGTTTCAGTGCTGGGGTAAGGATGGGTTCTCTTGAGTGCCTTAGCCTGCTAGATTTGCAAAAGTTGCCCAGTGTGCTTGCTGTGGTGGTAGTCCCCACATCCCCCAGCAGGCTTAGTTTAAAGCCCAGTGGAGCAGGTCAGCCAGTCTGGCTGAGAAGAGCCTCCTCCCCAGCAGAGAGAGGTGGAAGCCATCTCTCCCCAGCAGACCACTGCCTCTCTCACCAAAGAGCAGACTGCGGTTGTCAAAGCTAAAGCCTTCACGATAACACCAGCTCCATAGGCTTTGGTTGACTACCTCAATCCTCTCCCTCCTCAGCCCATAACCTGAAACCAGGAGGATTGAAGAAAACACCACCTGTGCCCCCAACCCCCTAAGCCCTGCTCCCAAAACCTTGTAGCTTCTCATGACCTGGCTGGGATTGCTCCGAGCGGTGTCATTCTTGCCCACATGGATAAGGAGCATAGGGTAGCGGTCGGAGGGCCAGATAATCTTTGGTATCCTCTCTGCTATGTCCTTGACGTGGGTCCCCCAGGATTAGCAGACCTCCTGAGCTATGGAGTGGGGTGGCAGATTATCTCCTCAGGAGACAGTCTCCCATGACAACCCCTCTGTGTTTCACCTTAGGGAGAGTAGGTGTGGGTGATCCTCCCTTGCCTGTAGGAGCTGGCATCTCCTCAGACTCAACTGGGGCTGCAAGAGGTCTGTTGCAAAGCCCAAGGGGAGGGGACCTTGGTGTGGTGGGCCTTGGGGCCCTTGACCACCTTGGTCCAACCCCCTGGCTGGACAGTGTGGGAGATCCCTGAGTCCTCCCTTGTCTTGGAAGGTGACCTTGGTCAACCCTCAGTCTCCAGGGGGTGAAGGGCCTGGCAGTAGGAGTCTTGCTCCTGCTCGCCATCCCTGAAGGCATGCAGTCTCTGGACTGTGGCCTGGAGCTCCTCCAGCTGGTGCCCCACAGACTCCAAAGTGGAACAAACCTTGCAAGGGGGTGGCCATGCTCCTGGTCCCATGTGCCTTGAATCGTGCCAGGCAGCCCCCCCAGCCAAGAGCCAAAGGAATCTACCACCGGTGCTAATGACTCTCTCTCCTTTTTAATGGTCTTGATGTTCCCCCAGTCAAGCTACCAGATGTGCCGTAATTCTGCTCCTGTTAGCTGCTTCTGGTAAAGAGGCTCTTGTTTCACAGCCTTGCAGCCTTCTGAACTCATTTCAATGAAGTTGCATTTGTTTTTGTGTTCATCTTAAACTGAATTAGCCTAGCCTGAGGCACACGGGGGCAGGGTGTGGATGCTGAAACTATAATCTAACCTCTACATCAGACTGTGTCAAGCCAGACATGATGCAGACCTTGCACCCAAACCTGCCACAGGTAAAGACACGGGTCAGAGCCCGCTTGCCCGAGCAAAAGGGCAAGGGAGGCTATTCTGAGGGGTGGGACAGGCTGGGTGAGGGGTGAGCCCCTCCTCACACCGGTGAGGGCAGGGCACGGCAGTCCCAGGGCTTCACCGTAACTATTCAGTGCTGAACCCCTCTGTGCACACTTGGTATCAAAGAGCGCGTTTTTGATGGAGAGAGATGTGGGTTTGTTCTCTGATATTAATTGATCTTGGGTCCGGCAAGTTGCTTTGGGTAGATGTGATACCTTTTATTAGACCAACTGAGTAGTTAGGGAAAAGATTCTGGGTGCAATCACCCTTCTTCAGGCATAGGAAGTCTCTGCTGTTCTGAGACTCCAAGGAATGAAAGATGCTGAAAGTGTGACAGAATGTCAGTGAGACTGTAAATAGGTGGAAATTAGAGGAAAAAAAGGTTGAAAAGGGAAGGGAGGAGGAAGAACAAGGTGGGCAGGGGCGGGGAAGCCAAAGGTAAGTAAGAGAGACTCTACTGTAGTAGTTTTCCAAGGTAGAAAAGAGGCTGTTTGTGGAGAAGTAAATAGCTAGAAATTAGGAAGACAAAAGGTAGAAAAGGAGGCAAGGGCAGGAAAAAAGAAGTGTGAAAGGTCAGATCTGCAAACTTCTCAACTCTTGGTTCAGAGATGATACCTTTCATTAGACGAGGAAGAAATTACAGGAAAATCGGAAAAATTTTTTTGGCGATTTCTTAGCTGGTCTAGTAATAGCTATCATCTCCAAACCAAGAGTGCTAGAGGTCTGCCTTTTTTTGTCTCAGGCCAGCACGGCTACCAACTACATCCCTGAAAGGCTGAATCTGGCAGGTACCTGGTGAATCAGATGTCAGGCCCCTTGTAACGTGTCCTAACTGCAATGTCTGTGTTGAGTCCGCAGGTGTACGTGGTCGCCACATTGGTCTGAGACTAAACGAAATACAACAATCTTGCACTCTTGGTTCCAAAATGATACCTTTTATTAGACTAACTTAGAAACTAATTTAAATATATATATATTTCCATGTATGTATCAGTATTTCTATAGAGTCCATGATTTTTTCCGTTTCCAGTAGATTTACTGCGTGACTTTGTAGGTGTGTTGTAAGTCCTGCTTTCGGTTAACCTCAACCCGTACCACCGCCCGCTCCCGCAGCTCCCCCGAGCCGCCTCCAACAGGCGGGAAAGACGCCGCACGTGGCCCGACGGAGGCTGTGGAACGCGCCCCGCGTAGCGGAAGGGGCGGGGCTTCCCGGCGGGGGCGGAGCCGAGGGAGGCTCAGGAACGCGCCGGGCGTAGCGGAAGGGGCGGGGCCTCCCGGCGCCACTCCCCGGGAAGGGCCGGGGCGGTTGTGGCGTGGGTGAATGGCTGCGGTGCGGGGTTCCCGCAGCTTCTTCCGCGGCCTGGTGTGCGGGACCGCGCTGGGCGCCGCCGCCGCCGCCTCGGGCCTGGCCGCGCTGCAGCTCCGACACGAGCCGGAGCCGGAACCGGAGCCGGGGCCGGGTAAAAGCCAGCCCGGGGGAGCCCTCCGCACATGGAGGGAGGGGGGTGTTGATATCAGCTCCGCGCTGCTCCTGGTTGACCTGGCGTCTGCCGGGTGGGCGGTGGGGGGTGTCCCGTCCCACCAGTTTCCCTTCCTGACGCGGCCCGTGCTCCCCCCCTCAGGGCCGGTGCTAGAGGAGTTCGGGCTGCCCGACGCCGGAGCGGAGAGCAGGTTTTACTTGAACCACGCGCTGTCTTACGACCAGGCCAAGCGGATCCCCAGATGGGTGGTGGAGCACGTTTCCCAGCAGAAAACCCTAGGTAGGAGCCTTCAGTCATCGGGGAAGCTACTGGCGTGCTGCAGCCAGGCAGCCAGCCCGGTTTTGCACCGAGTTTTAGGTCTGCATAAAAAAAGGTTAGGTTCCCCTGGCCTCCGGGAGTCCTTTGGGCTTGTGGAAAAGATCCGTATTCATCGTCCTAGTTGCCTTTGCGGGGCTTTGCCCTGACAGGCGGCAGCCTGCAAAACTCTCTCTCTGTTGCATCCATGGCAAGCGGGATGCCTAGACGCAGCTGCGTATTTTGTGCGGTTCGTAGAAGAGGCTGAGAGAGGATATGAGGGATGCTGAGGTTAGCAATGTGTAGGTGGTTCTCTTGATTTTTGTGCTGTGAAATGCATGAGGTGAAGGGTTTAAAAAAAAAAAGGTCCAAGGAAATGAAGGCCTGGATCCTTCCCTCACTTAACTTCACTCGAGGGAGACGCTCGAGTGCTTCATAGGGCCGACACGGAAGTTGCTGTTGCTCCATTGGGCAATTGATGCCGGCTGCAGTGCTGCCTTGCGAAAAACAGGAATGTGCAGCGTGTCTGATTGAGGGGAAGGTGGAGCCCAAATGGTGATTGTTGTAGCAGGTTTAGCAATTTAACATTGCTTCATTCTGTTCTCTTTTCTCATGCGTGTGAATGTCATGCTCCAGCTGCCTGTGTTAAAAAAATAAGCAACTTGACTTCACTGCCTTCACTGAATGAAATTTGGGCTTCGCTGAATGAAATTTGGGCAATATACAGCCATCACAAATTAATTTTGTTGACTATACACCAATCTCTAGTGTGCGGATGAATCATTTCATAATTGTAAAATGTTTTCTATAGGCAGTATCTCTAAATATACCAAGACTGTGATTAAGATATTACTTTACAAAACTAAAGGCAAATCCTGTAAATGGTTATAACCAACATGAGTATTCCCATTGCCTTTAAGCCTAAATGAAAGCAGTCACTTAGGGTTGCTTCTCAGTACCTCTAGCTAGCCAGCACCTTATAATGTTGTCTAAATGATCAGAACAAAACTAACTGGGCTTTTCAAATTAAACATCCTTATACTTGCAGGTGTCCTTTATGGGATAGGTATTTTGATCAGGACATGATCCAAATTGCATGCATCTGGATGTTAAAACTGAAAAGACCATTTAGTTTTCTTATATCTGGAAAGATTGTGCTGTAGACAAATTCATTCTTAATTGTTTGAAAACTTGTCCAAGGGTTTCCAAAGAACAGTGGAAAGAAGCTAATCTAACTATGAAAATAGAAATATATACGACTGAAATGACAGCACAATTTATTGTTATAACCAAAGCATAGAGGATACAAGTTTAACAAACAAACGACACTTCTGTCTTACAAGTATTGCGGTGTGGGGTGATAAAGTTCTAGTGATTAATGCTGATAGATACAGGAAATGGTCCTTTGTCTGTCTTTTGTAGTCAGTACAGAACGTCAAGTTTAAAATGTTTTCAATATGCTGTTGTTTGCTTTGGCCAAAATTCAACAAAGCACTTCAGTTCATGTTGAAATGCAACTTAAACACCCAGTGACATGCTTTGTTGGATCAGGATGAATTTAAGTAGTTTGTTCTGATTTTTTTAGCTTGCTACTCTTAGAGTAGCTGCCTCTGTAAAAGATGAGAAAATGCCTGTTTAACACTACAACTAACAATTCAGTAGAAATCCCCCTGTTTGTTGGACAAACCCTTCAAAAGGTTTCATTTTAAGTTAATCTGTTTGTGTTTTTCTTCATGTGGTAAAAAAAATACCTGAAATATTCAATGGCATAGTTTGCAAGTATGAAATCATGCTTGGGACTGTCCCCTGGACATGGTAGAATTTTAACTTTAAAACAATTGATATACTTTAGTCTTTTTCTTAACAAGAGTAGTTTGGCTTGTATTGGCAACTGGAGAAGTGACAAATGCACTAACCTAATGTCTGAATATCTGAACCTTGAAAATTTGGAATTGACTTCATTGTTCTGAAATTTTGTTCTAGGTGAATTTTAAAAGTTACGGCCTCGTTGCTCTGTTCATCCAGGACAAATTGCATCCACTCTCAGTATTTCTTTTATTAACTATAAACTTGTTTAAGTTAACTGTCATCACATTTCTTATGTAGATTTGGAAAAGCCAGAATCCAGGATATGGAAATGGGTCTTCAGCTGGTGTAGACCTTTGTGGCTTTGTTCACATAGTACATCTTTGGTGATTTACTCCAGCTGAGGAAAAATGGGTGTCACATTTCTCTATCTTTCCTCTAAGCTTAGCAGTTTTTGTTAAAACAATACATCTTAGAATTTCTGCTCTGCAGTAGGAATAAGTTCAGGGCTGGAGCACAGCTTTAAGTGCAACCGTTATTTTTTTATAGGGAGTGAAAAGTCTTCAGACTAGATTCATACATGAAATCCTGAAAGACTAGCATCTTGGGGATACCTGGTGGGGACCAGGTCTTTTTGTCTGATAATGCTGATGGTTTGCTGATCACCTAACCACTTAGTATGTTGTTCCTTAGGTTCTGCAGACCGAAAGCACTGCAAATTCAAACCGGATCCTAATATCCCTCTAATGTTTAGTGCTGTCAATGAAGACTACTTTGGGAGTGGATGGTCACGAGGGCACATGGCACCAGCAGGAGATAACAAGTTTTCAACAGTAGGAATTTTTCTTAATTTGTGTCTGTCAATAAAAGCGGGGAAGAAGGTGATCTTCAGATTCATTACAATGTTTTCTTCTTTAAGAAGAGGGAGTTATGGTCTCCCTGCTTTAGCTTGGGACTTGAATTAGAGAGTTAGAGTTCCAAGGCCCTGGGACTCCACTTCCTTGTCTGTAAAATTAGAATGGTAACACTTACCAGTCAAACTTCAGAGCTGTCTTGCAGAGCTCAGTTTATAAGTGAGCGAGAGCAAGTAGCACACTATCTTACTTTCAACAGGTATTGAGACATTTAACTCTTGATTTAGATAAAGCAAATAGGCTACAAAGGGCAGAAGGATTGATTGGCAGGGGTATTGATTAGATTGCTTAAGATCTGTTTCCCTTTTCATTGTTAATATTAAATGAATGAATGACTGCCTTGCCTTTGCCGTAGTTCTTCCAAAGTCCATGAAGTGTCTTTACTTACTTTATATAGAAATTTGTGACATTGTGTCCCAAAGTGTTGGGCATGTGAACCAGTGGTGTCAAACTCATCTGGGCCGCCTACCTGATCCAGCACAGGCAGCACCCACCTGGGTTGGTCTGGCATGCCAGCCAGAGTGGATGGTGCAGTGTAGGCCCTGGTCCGAGCAGGTGCTGTGGACAGTACACAGCCAGATGCAGTGGAGTAGGTCTCCCACAGCAAAAGGGGTAGCACCAGGTACTGAATTATGGGACTCTGTAGGCCAGATCTTGCCTGCAGGCTGAATATTTGATGCTCCTGACAATAAACCCCTGGCTGACTAAGAAAACAGCTTTGGACTTACCTGGTCCCAGTGTGAAATTTCCCCAGTACAGGTTAATTGTTATTTAAGTAGTAGCCTGAATCTGTATTTTTGTCCTGAAATATAGCATGCTTTGGAGTAGAGATGGAACTGTGTAATGTGGGAATTAATGCACTAGTCATTTTACTTCTAGTAGAAGAATTCCTTATAGATAATTGTCTGTGTTATTCTGGTTGTTTCAACATGTGTAAATAGCCTGTAAAATGAGGTCCAGAACTGAAAGTAGGTTAGATAGTATATCTGGAGTAGGTCTGGTTTGTACGACTAATGCCAATAGCAGGCATTGTCTTAAACATTTCAACCAATCCTTTACATTCTGTGAACACGGGGGAATCTTAGAGAGCATTTAAAATTATTCAGGGTCAGGCTAAGTACTTTAGATGTTTCCTTTCAGTTTTTCATATGTACTTGAAGTTATCTAGGGCTAGAAGGAAGCCAAGAATCCATCATGGCTGAAACTACCTGGGCTGCAACCACAGAAGGGGTTATATTCCTGTTTATCTGTGATTTTTTTTTTTTTTAAGCAGCTGTATACATATTTGCAGAACAGAGGTCTTGGTAACCACTCCACCATCTCTCCTATATATTTTTAAAATGATAAAGTGTTACATTTTTATTCTAACCTCTTCTGGTATGGGAGAGCAAAAACATGGTGTAAACTCTGCAGCCAGTGTAGGAAGTAAAATGCGTAGGAAAAATTTCCTTCTTCAAAAAAAAGTGTTCACCTATTCCTAACCTAATTACAAATGTAATACTCTGTTATCACGTTCATTCTGTGCCACTATCTGGCACGAAATGTTTCTGTAGAACTGTGGATAGACGCAAGCTGCAAAGTTTATATACAAATTTTACACTGCTACTTGCTCCTAAAATATTTGGAAATATGTTTTAGGTGGCTGGCTTGACTTGCTCTTTATAGAATTACATTAGCCAAGTTTGGATCTAGATATAGGTAATGACTCGTAACCTTCTTAAACGTTTGGAAGAATTTAACATTTTAATAACAAGGTATCACTTTTTCTCTTTATAAAGCAAGCTATGGCTGAAACATTTTATCTCTCCAACATTGTGCCTCAGAATTATGAGAATAATGCCGGATTTTGGAACAGGTAAGAGATCACTTTTGAATGAACTAAGAATGAAAGGTTAATCAAGGGGGTAACACAAATAACTATATTTATATATCTCTTTTCACCCCAAAAGATCCCTTTTGGCGTGAAAGGCATTTTACAGGATATATGCAGGAATCACTGCAGCGTGCCCTTAGATGAAGAGCAGTTATTCCATAACCATGACAAAATGAATATGTAGCCATTTCGATTCTTTATCTTGCAGAAATGATGGGGAAAATTTAGGTTGGGTAAACAGCATTACTTACCCTCGTTGAGTTTAGTCAGGCCCTCCAGGTTAATCACTCGGTTCTTAAGAAAAGACCCATGGCAGCTTTCCAAGTTGTCCAGATCTTGGTTTAATTTCTCACGCTAAAGAGAGTTCCAGGAGCAGCATGCCAGTGACAGTTTTTGGGCACTGGGCTGTGTTTGACTTCAAGGACATAGTGCAGCCTTGTGAATCACCAACACTTGAGGGCTTGGATGTATCTGGCAGTTCTTGCATCCATGTAGCGCTCATCACTTGTGAAAGATGCCAGAATAACAGCTTTGAGGTGAAGTGTCTGGAAGATCTGTCTTAACCCTCTGCGTATTGTTTCTTTTCTCTTTTTCTTCTGGGATGGAAAAATTAATTAACTGAAACCAACTCTGATTGTGTGCTTATTAGGTTAAAAGGAACAAGGGTTGGATTTTACAAGGCTTACTCGAGAGAAGGAGAGCTACATTATACACAATATTGCACTAAAAATGTAGCATAAAAAGGCATCATCATTCATCCACAGACTGCTCTCTACTTTTACAGGAATACATATAAAAGAATATGAGGCATCGAGTAAGGTTGTACTATTTTATAGATAAATAATGTGCTATAACATTTTAAAGAGATTTTTCTATTGTTTTAATGCCTCAGGCATTTGAGCGTAACATTTTCTTGATGCAAAGGCTTAGGCATATGCCATTTTAGAGCTGGGACACCCTTTTACTTTTCTCAGAGTAGTCTAATCAGGAAGACAGGGGAGAGCTTGACTTCCTTACCTGGCACCTAGAATCTCAAGGACTGAAGCAGCTGAATAGCATTTAAAAAAATGTTGCCACTTTTCCCTGGTACCGTGCCCCCCCTGCACTTCAGAGGAGTAAAACTAGTGCCACGGTGGCCCAACCCAGCTTGTGAGCATGTGGCTCACCAGCACGGTACTTGCAGCTCTCCCAAAATTGGCTGAAGCCCTACCTGCTTCTCTCTGCGGCGGCTTTAGGGAACAGTGCAGCTGGGCACCTTCCGGCACTCTGGCTTTCCCTGCAAGGAGTGCACCCTGAGCCCGCCCTCCTCTCTTGCCGACTGCCAGCTCTGGCACCACGCTGCTGGGGTGGGGGCTGCAGCTGTGCTGCTTATCCCGGGATATGCTCCCTGTGGGGAAACCAAAGTGTGGGGGAGGTGGGGATGGTCACCTCCACTCAGCGCCCCCACCTCCCCACTTCTCCGGCTCTTGTCTTGAACTTTGGCGGAGGATCAGATGTGCCTCCCAGAGTGAGTAACTGGCCACCCATAAACTAGTGTATTGTGTTTTATTCAGTGCCTGTTGTCATTGAGCTTTTTTTAATGATATAACTTAAGGATGTAAAATACTTGCATCTCTTGCTTTCATTTCACTTATGTTGTCTTCTCCTCCTCCCCTTCTTCATCATCCATTCTTTACTCTGCTATTTCTTCTGGTGTCTTTTTAGTGACTATTTCTTCATTCTATTTCCCCTTATCTGTCTGTCTTTAGATCTTATTTGCTGCCTTCTGTTTTTGTTTCTCTTTTTTTCTGTTCCCCAAAATCTCTGAATACTTTACATCTCTTTTCTAATCTAGCCCATCAATCCTTGGCTGTTTTAAGGATGGACCAAAGTGTGACTTTTTCAAATCTAATATGACAGCATCTTTAGTAGAGGTCCCTACACTATTTGACTTCAGCAGCTCTTGGGACCAATACGGTTAGCGTGAAGTATGGCTAAAATTGGTTCCATTTCAGGCAAAGCGCACATGATTATCAAATTGTTTACTGGACAGATTCACTTAATGTGTGTTTGTTGTTGTTGTTTTTGTTTTGTTTTTTTTAAATCAAAATAACGTATTTCATTTGTACCTTTTTGATGTCAGTGCTTCTGGTAATCAGTTGTCCTCATGTAGTTTGACATTAAAGGGCAATAAACAGGCTGTAGACTGGGAGCAGCATCCTTTAATTTATCATTTAAGATATCCAAAAAGCCAACGGACTCTTGGGAGGTAAAGTTTGACAGCATCTTGTGGGTCCTCGATTCCTTAAAATATAGAGGAGCAAATGGAAAGGAATACAACAAAACCTTTGGTAATGAAAAAGGTGTGCCCAGGCCTTCAGAAAATGTCTTTATTTTAGTCACTTTCAATATCTAACTCCTTTCTGAATAAAGGAAAAGCAGAAATTTGAGCTCTGAGAGAACGTGATAAGATAGCAGGGCTAAATTCTCAAGTATGCAAGGAGAATGCTGGACCAGCTGTCAGTAAAGTCATTAATTGGGAAGAAGGTGGCAGAGAGACTGGATATTGGGCATATATTTACTCTTTTATGCATAGCTTATGAACACGTTATAGAAAATATACTGCAGAAACTAGGAACAGTTTTAGACGTGTCTTATTTAACTTTTTATTTTGAAGTTTGTTCTCCTGGAATATCTTTGCAGAATGGAAATGTATTGTCGGGAATTGACAAAGAGATTTGAGGATGTTTGGATAGTTTCAGGACCTTTGACCTTGCCTCAAACAGATGATGATGGAAAGAAGAGAGTTACCTATCAGGTAAGTACCTGTGTTTTTATGCACTAAATTCAATAGTTCTGTAAACAGTACCTTCAAATGGAACATAAGCAAGCTGTATATTCCTAGTTTGCCAGTACAAAAGAGTTAAAGTTTATTTGATCCAAGTGCTGGAATAGAGGGTACTATATTAGCCCTGGCTACACTCTGTGGTGTTCTGTTATTAAATCATTCATTCTGTTCATGTAATGTGAGCATTTCAATGCCTCTTTATAAGCCTGTAATAAAACAGTACTTAGCACTTGTATAACAACTAAGTAGAGAGTTAGCAGAGTTTGGTGTACATGTATCTCTTCGATCAGTCATGTATGTGTTCTTTAATATTTACATATTTCAGAACCAGGATGCAAACATGGTGTGGCATTTTCAAAGCCATATAGGGGATTTAGGTGACTAGTTTCTATTCATTTTAATGTCAGCTGGTTTTCTAAAATCCCTTTTGCAACATACTGAAGCCAATTGAAAGACTCCAGTTGACTTTGGCAGGCTTTGAATGAAGCCAGTGTAATCCTTTCTTAACACAGCATCTTTTGTCCTTCTGCGTCTTATTTTTTCCCCAAAAATCTTGATGCTAAGGATCTTCCCTGAAATTTGAGAATTGGTTGTGTATGGTCTCCACGTTACAAACAGAGAAAGACCTTCAGGTTGAGTGTTAGGCTTCACTTTGCTTTACCACCTGCTCGCACGCTCAGAGTACACTACATTGTGTAAGTATTTGCAGGATTTGATCCCTGATTGTTACTTCTGCAGAGTGGTGGCTGTCTTACTGAATGTGATGGACAGGGATCCTGTTTTTCTCTGACTTCAAAAAATCCCCACTTTTCAGCTTAAAAAAAGTAACCCCAAATCCACATTTTTCCATGATTAAAATGAAACACCACTATATATCTATCTATATATTAGTGGCCTTTCATTTAAGTCATGGAAAAATGTGGATTTGGGGTTACTTTTTTTAACCAAAAATTGGGGGGTGTTTTTAAATCGGAGAAAACCAGGATTCCTGGTGATGGGGCTTTATTCCTGCATGGGACTTCTGGGTATTGACACAATACAAACAATAAATAAAACTTACATAGCTTTCATCATCATAGAATAATAGAGAAATAAGGTTGGAAGAGACCTCCAGAGATCATCTCGTTCACGCCCCTGCCTGAGGTAGGATCATCCATATCCAAACCATCCTATTAAAATCCATCCTCTAAACTCTTCCTAAAACTACTGTCAATTCTAACAGAAGACGCAACACCCTAACCTGCCACAAGTAAAGCAGGGGAACCACAACACTAGTGTCCTGCTTCTATAAAAGGCTGCTAATATATACTGAAGAGTTCCCTGGTAGAGGGCCACGTGCTGCACTAAAGAGGCATTCCCCCCTTGTCTTCCTCACCCCAGATATGGCGATCAGTCTGGCCTTGAGTGGAGGGGAAGACCATCTTATCAGGAACCTCTGGCTTTGCTTCCAGTGGGAGCATTGGTACACTCCAGTTAAAATCCCCAGCTTTGCCGGCATCCAACATCCGTTGCTTTTGAGAGGGGCTTAAAAACACCCTGACACATGTAACAGAAAGGTGAGGAGGGGGCAACCAGCAAAGCCCAGATTCATGCGAAATACCCAGAGTAGAACACTATGCCTAGATCCCCAACCAGTGGCTGTTCAACCTCTTCTTGAACACCTCCAGTGATGGAGAGTCCACAACTTCTCTAGGCAGTCTATTCCTCTGCCTCGCTGTTCTTAACAATGAGGAAGTTTTTCCTGATATCCAGTCTAAGCCTACTTTGCAGCTTCAAGCCACTGGTCCATGTCCTGCTCTCTGGTGTGTTCCCCTCTGCTTTATGGCAGCCCTTTGGGTATTTAAAGACTGTCGTCATTTCTTTTCTTAAGTACCTTTTCTGCAAGCTGAATGTGCCTAGCTCCTTCAGCCTCTCCTCATATGATTTGCTTTATAAACCCGTTATTATCTTTGTTACCTGCCTCTCTAACTTCACATCACTTTAAAAATGTGGAGCCCAAAACTGCGCACAGTACTGTAGATCAGATGCTCAACCTGTAGCCTGCAGGCCAGATGTGGCCCGTGGAGCCGTGGCATCCAGCCTAAGGGGCTCCAGATTTGCTGCACGGAGTGGTAGCAGTTAATACGGTCACCTTCCTCTTGCTGCAAAATTGCCATACCCCAAGCAGTGGATTAAGGCTGGGCTCCACCCTTTTCCCCCTACTGCACACCCGTATTGGAGCCAGCCAGCCCCCTCCCCCAGCTGGATTGGGGCTGGGCCATGAGCTCTTTCCTCCACACAGCTGGTCCGACCAGGTAGGTAACTGGTTTCCTCATTTCATAAATTGAGAGACTCGGTGTGCTGAAGTGCCCATGGTCAAGTCCTAGGTTTCCACATAGCTCACTAGTGCTAATTTCATTTTAATTGCCAAAATCATTCAGTTTTGGGTATTGTGACAGGTTCGGGTCCAAGCCATGATACCCCCAGGTGGCCACACAGTTCCTGGCCCAGCTCCCACTCTGGGGGTCCTAACCTCCTTTACTCGCCCACCAGGCCTTTGATCTTATTATTTGGAAAGGAGGGAGGCTGCCTGGGGGACCTAGAGTGAGCTCACTGCTGTTCCCATGTCAGGCTTCAGCCTTCTCAGCTTCTGCCTGTTTTGTTCTCGCTGGGCCCTCCAACTCTAGTCCACTGACCAAACTGAGCTTCAGGTTTCCCAGATTTTTGTCCAGCTTTCCAAGACCTTTATTATGCCCTCTGGGCTGCTGAGCCTCCCTGGGTGCTCTCTGCGTCTGTATCTGGGCCCCAGGACCTGTCTTTGACCTGCTGTGGGCTTTGGGCCTTCTGCCCTCTAAGTCTCAGTCTTGCCCTTCTTGGGTTCTGGGATCCCTGGCCCCAGTCCCCGGGGCTATCTGTTTCAAGGCCCATCTTACCCCTCTCAGGCACTGTGGGATCCCCGCTTGTGGGCTGTATGAGATCCCCCATCTGGGTGTGCTCGTGCAGGGCCTCTGGTATGCTTGTGCAGGGCCTGCACCCTGCTAGGTGCTCTGGGACCTCCAAGCCATCCCTAGCAGTCCCTCCCAAACCACCAGGTCTTCCTTCAAGCATCTAGTCCCCACAAGGCACCGGACCCTCCTGGTCCCCCCAGATACCAAACCAAACTGAAACCAAATGCATGCCCTTTTAGCTATAACAAAACTACTGCCCAAACTTGGGTCTTAATCAGCTGCTAGCCTTCAGTTTCCTGAGCCGGTGCAGTGTAGCACACTCAGTTTGCTTCTCAGTTGCAGGCACCCCCCAGAGAGCTTTTCCCTGCTCAGCCTCCATGGCCAACTGCCTAGCCTGGCTCTGGCCATGCCTTATCTCTCCCAGGTCCCTGCCCCCTCGCAGTCGGATGACTCTCCTGGGTTGCTTGTGGGTGCCTGCTAATTAATGTCATTAGCTTGTCTATAGCAGCCCAGTCCCAGCTGCGCCCTTCCTGTCCTACAAGTCTCTCCCTGGGCTTTTCTCTCAGTGATGGAGCACCGCAGGCTCTCTGTCACAGGTGTGTCATCCTTGAAAAAAATTACCTTGAAGTATTAAAAAATTTAAAAATCAACAGGGATCCAGGTCGTATTGGAGAGACTTTTTCAGTGAGCAGAAGAGTTGTTCAGGTCTAGCAGTTGTTTCCACTATCCAGCAGTGCTGGCCCATGGGTTAGATCCAGCCTGCATAGCCATGTCATCTGGCCCATGAGGTTCCCCACAGGTCTAGAAAATTGGTGGCAAGGGAGTGATGGCAATTAACATTGCCTCTGCTCCCTTGCTGTCATATTTCCAAGCCCTGTGCGCTAGGATCCAGCCCACGGACTGACCTGGCATTGCTCATCTGACCTGCGGAACCAAAAGATTGGGCACCACTGCACTATGCCATTATTTTCCAGTTTGTGTCTTTGGCAGGATAGAGCCCTTTTCCTTCCAGTTCATGGAGGAGGAAGACTGTAAGAAATAACACCCTCTAACTCTCGATCATCAGTTTTAACATGTTAGTTTCAGTATTCTGTGGATAAAAATAAGTCCATACTTTGTACTTTATTCCAGGTAACTTGAACCTGACATACTGTGATTGAATAATAGGGTGGCACAGTGTGTCCGTGCCCTGTTAATTACTGTATCATTTTGTTCTAGTTTGTTGCCAACATAGCGGCATCCTTGAGTTTGATGACAGCTCTGATCTTTCATGAATGTCATATCAGTTTTAGTCCTAATATAAACTATGAAGTGAAGTTCAAGATTGCAAAGGTCTGGGATAGGAAGTAACAAAATAATGGTTTCCATATTTGCATCTTACCATTGGGTCATATTTATGAACTCTTTCTTATTAATTATCTCTTCCAGAATAAGATATGGGGAATATTTTGTTTGCAGCTAAACATACAAATATGAATTTAGGAACTACTACTGCCAGCTACTGGTGGAAAATGTCAAACTGAAAATGTATCTTTTTTGCACATCAGCTAGTTATTTAGGTCACATTTTTTAAAGAGTAAATATACACTGCAAATTAACTGAAATTTTCCCTGATCTGTCATTTTGAAAATTACATCTTTGTGGAAGATTCTTCTGTTCTCACTAGGAATTTGTCTCTTGTGGAGAGCGTCTTGGGGATGCAAGTGTTTTTTGGCTTTTTTGTTTTTTTGATAGACCAATAAGTACTGATTTGTATGTCTAAGGCAGGGGTCATAATTTGCCAGAACATCTCTCGGGGGAGGGCAGGGTCGTTAAAGATTAATATCTGGGATGTAATCCTGTCCTTGTGTGCCAGGATTTCAGCCATAAAATTTAGAATCCTAGGAATCTGCTACTGAGTAAAACTCAAGAGTACCTTTTCAGCAATCTTTTGGTGCTGACATAAACTGGATTCAGACTTCTGATCTAGAAACGAGAGATTGCATAGTCTACAGCCAGCTCCTAATCTCATTGCTCAGCCTGAGGAAGATGTCAAGGAAAGTGTCACTCTGAAGTTGCTGTTTAAGAGATGTACAATAGCATAACTGCTGTAACAACATTTAAAATGCATACTTAGGACATGCCAATGGGAATACCATAGCCAAGCTGCTCTTCCAGTTTTAGAGAAGAATAAAGATGCCAAGTGTGAAACAAACAAAAAACCCTACTAAAGTACTAAAATGAATGTCTGAATTAGCCTGTTACATAGGCTTCTCTCCAGTCTTTGTTTCCTTATTTTTGCCTATTCAAGTGGTGAAATACAGATCCGTGGGTGTGCAGGTGGGTGTTTTTCTCATTGCAAATGTCCCAAAACGTTATTTTTAGATCACTGTAGAGTTAAAACAGAGCATTGGTCATGGCATTGTTCCCAGTTCCTGCTTGGACTCTGGTACCATTTGCTGCTTAGTTCCAGAAAGGGAATTAACCTTAAACTCCTTGTATGCCAATGGTGCTCTGTCTATTGGCTGAAGCTGCCGTATCCCAAGAGACATTCTGTCAGTTCATCTGTCTCCAGTGGAGGTTTTTATTGCAAAGGATAGATTGATGACCATGCTTGGTATTTGAGAGATACATTTGCAGAATATATACACGTAATATAAAAATGTAAAATAGAATGCCAACAGGAAGGATCTGTTCTGTGTCATTGGAGAGGCAGATGCAGGTTATTCATCTTCGTCCAGAGCAAATCAAAATGACGTTGTCATGTTTTATACATTACCGTTTTCCAATGAATGTCGGTTTAGTGGTTTTTCCCTTGTCAGCAGATTTTTGGTTTTAAAAATGAATTTTTCAGTACTTTTGTTGTATTGAGCTCAGCTCTCCACCCTTTACTTCCACTGAAATCCTACTGAATAGTAATTGGATCTTACTCAGCATCAGTTGTCAGAAGAATATACCATTTAGATTGGGTTTATATTTTGGACCAGACATCTTGCTTGAAGCTTTTTTTTAAATTGATATTTCTAATTATTACTGGAAAGGTTTGTTTCCTGTTTCATTTCTTTAAAGGTGTTGAATTAACGGAATTAATAGATGTTTTCTAACACGAGACAAATTCTATGAGATGGCGTATCTAGTTGTCATACACATTTTCAAGGAAAAAGGCTACAATAAAGAAGGAAACAGAGTTTGCTACTTTTACTATTTGTGTAACACCCAAATGTGCCCAGTGTGCACAAACAGGGAACAGACTGTTTCTAGCCCACAGGGCTGTCCAGCTGGTGGTCCCTGGATCCCAGTGGCCACCTGCCCCCCTACCATATGGTAGGGAGGAGGGGGAAATCCACACACTGCTTCCACAGACCACAATATTGGGGGATAGGGGGAACAACTTGCCAGTGGAGGGTGGGGGGCTGTCCCCACAGCCTGCTGCCCACGTGGTATGAGGCTCAAGTCCCACATGCTGGCACTGTGTGCAGCCCCCAGCTACACTGAAGTTAGACAGCCCTGATCTAAGGGACCAATCCTCAGCTGATGTAAATTGGCATTATGATTTATGGGCAATAGCTGAAGCAGAAAGGAAGGCAGAGGTTACATGACTGGTCATGTGGTTGCTTTCCTTTAGCAGTATCCATATCTGGGAGACTTTTCAATTTTATAATATACTATTAAAATACAGGCTCCTGTGGGTTACAGGAGGAGTGGGAACAATCATCACACTTGGGTTGCGTAGCACTGAATGAGGTTGGGATCCTGTGGAAAAGCAGGCTCTGATTGCAGAAAGAATTTAAGATAATGCATAGGGTGCTAAATTTAAATTTTAGCTGAACAACATTAAATTGGTATTTTCAATTTTGATTGTTTTGAACGCGCCACCCTAAAAACATTATTTTCATGTGATCTGTCATGTGGAATACTGCGTACGTTGCCTGTCATTCCCCTCCTCCGGAAACAATAAATGCGGAACATACTTGAGACTAAAAAGCACCTGCCTTCAAACGTCTTGCGCTCTGGGCTGGTGTCTGGGAGCCCTCTGAAACGCCGGAGGTACAGCCGTAGCAACAGAATTGACATTCTATAATGAAGTCGGTAGCAACAAGAATGCAAATGGGTAATACGATCAGCTGGAGGACAATACATGCTGTTCAGAAACATCAAGATCAAGGAATCATAATAAAGCTGTACAGAATTGAGCCTTGGAGCCATATTGATAGGAATTATGTCATCTGAAGACATGTAAAAGACTCATCGTTATTGTCCCTGAAGTTCTAGCCAAGCAAACTAAGTGCCTTTACTGAGGCAGTGGACTAGAGGAGGCCACAGGCTTTATCTAGAGGAAAAAGGATGATATGTGTAAAGATTCAGGGTAAGGCTTTGCATATGACCAGGGAATTTAACTATATACTTGGTTTTTTCATTGCTGGACAGGGATGGAAATATATCCCTGAGTAGTTAGAAGAGTTAAATATGCTTGGGTGATTAAAGGCTTCCCTCCTAGCCGCTAGTTATTATGCAGAGAGAGCTCTGAAATGTGCATTGGGAGGAGGAGAGGGTATTATAGTGCAGAGGGAATTTCTGGAGTTACTGTTTTAATGTCCTTGGTAATATTGCCTCCGAAGCAGGGAAAGTGTGCAGGGCTGTTTAATGTGTGCTGGCAGCGGTGCCCTGACGAAATGTGACCTTTACAGACCGTGTCCTGCAGAAGTCCTTGGTAATTACCATCTTGGAGCAGGAGCTCACTAACAAGCCCGGTGCCCTTCATCCATGTTCCTTACAGTGGTTTTGCATTTTGCAATCACTAGATGGCATAGTGCTACTCTCCAGACATTGCAGTTTCTTTGTAAATCTATTCCTGCAATTTTAAAGAATAGTTTCCTTTTCTTTCATTCACTGGGCACTTTTTTCAGTTTTAACTGAATTAGATGCAAAATTAGAATGCCGTATAATTTGTGAGCATTTAAAACTGCAAGTAAATATCCTTTAAACAGCATGTGAGGGATTTTGTTTTGGTTTCAATAACCTCTTGGCTACTTAGTATACCTTTTTCATTTTCCTTAACTTCCTTAGGCAAGAACAGATTTCTTTCTTTCTTTCTCCCATGATTATGAGTTTTAGGGATGATTTTGCCACAAACTTAATTCACTTTAATGTAGTGACTAAGTGATACGGTGTATGAAGAAGGCCCACGCTAGTTAGCAGAATGGTAGACAACTTAAAAAACCTAAGATAAATACAGTTAGCCATCTGCTGCAGCACCGTGGTTGAGAATCACTGATCTAGATCTATCAAATCCCAAGCCCGTGACTTAACTTCCAGACCAGCCTTCGTATCTGAGCAGGCATGCTCAGTCTTTTTGTGATTTCCTCTAAGAAGCATCACTGCTGATCCCCATACCCTTTTCAGGTCTTCTATGAGCTCTTTATACATTTGCACACTTGTAAACCTGCACATTTCTTTCTCTGTTAATATGAACAAATGTCAAAAGTTGCAAGCATTTTAAAAACCAGAATAGTCATGGCAACTGTCTTGCCATTATTAGGTGGGTCATAAGACAGATTTACCCAAATAAGCATGATAGAAACAGCAGCCCATTGCACTGAAAGCAAGTCTAATAATGCAGCTGTGTGGGATAACACAAGCTCAGTTGTACTACTTTATCAGCAAAAGATTAGTTGTAGCACTTGAACAGAATCAGGGACAGGAGCAAAAATGAATAGAACATGGAGCTCCATATTGTCACCAAACACTTTTTAATGTTGCTAGCGAATTTGAAGGGCACAGAGGAGTGGTGAGGCCTGAAACTTGATTGTCATCCCCAGTAGTGAGGGAGATGGATTACTTTTAAGGCTAAACAGATGAGCATGTTTAGGTTGATGGACATGCAATCATTTCTGGTCATGAGAGGCTAGATAAAAGAAAATGCATCTCAGGAGCTTCTCGAGTAACATTTTATAGGAACAGAGATCTACAGACCTTCAAAGATGACACAAAAACTCCTGTGCTGTTCAGTTCTTTAACCTGAATGCGATGTGGGACAGAGAGAATCTGAGAGCATGGCAGTGTTTCCTGATTTGTATTAGTGCTGAGTTTTAGCGAGTCAGAGAGACCCTAAAAGAGCTGCTGCTGTGTTCTAGCCAGGACAGATTACTGTTCAAAGTGGTGATTGTTAAAAGATCTTCCTCTGCCTGTTGACAGATTAGCACAAATTAAAGACAATATGTACGCATGGATAATTGTAAATGGTTTTACATTTGGTTACAAAAGAAGCATATGCTCTCTGCTTTTGTTAGCAACACAATGAGAGAAACGTGTCAAGTCGAACTGCTGGGATCAGCGCTGCAATGTGGTTTGCTCAGTTCCACAAGAAAATCTAGATGGCAATAGGAAAGGCCAAGCACACCTTGCTCCTGTTTCAAAATGTGCTCCCTCTGCAGAGCCATGGTACCCCAGTTGTTTAGCTCTGCACCAGTGTTGAGCAGCTGTATGGAATTGGGCATGATATTCTTTGCAACTTCTTTCATATTGAGGCAGATGAGAAGTGTATTACTTTGCCTGTTCCTGTCTAGACCAAGCTGGTGATGGAGAGGGGTGTACAGGCTATCTCAAGAACTGTACTTTGGCCCCAAATCCAAGCCCACCCTTAGGAAGATAAGTGACTTTTTGGCCATTCATATAGATTTTAGATTCTGCTTTCCCTGGTAAGGCACAACTCCATATAAATCCTGGAAAGGCAGTGACAGAAGAGGAGGAGGACTCTTCTAACTTTTTTGCCTAGAAGCCTAGTCATTAGGGCTCCTGTCCAGAGAGCTAGAGACCCAGATTCTAGGCCTCCATCTCAGCCGGAAGGGGTTTGAACCTGTATCTTCCACTTGCCAGCAAAATAAGGAGGAGAGCAAGCCAAGGGGAGGCTCAGCTGGTAACTACTGTGGAAGGGGGGAGGTCCTGGACCTTATTGCCTGGTGGTGCTTTTGCATTTGAATAGTCATTGGCTAAAATGGCTGTCAGGCCCTTGGCAGATGTTACATTTATCTTACAATTAATGTATTAATAACAATAAATTGTGACATGTCACATGTTCAAGTACTGTATCCCTGATAATGAGCCACAGAAACAGTGATACAACCACAAAGATATTACCTTAGTTTGAACATGTGCATGGTATGGCATGCATAGGGTCATAATGTTTGGCCAGGTCTTCCAGCATCCCATGGAGAGCTGCCCTCTTGTTCCCCCTTCTTTCCACCCCTCCTGCATTCATGATTCATGCTGAACTCTGCTGCCCTAGATGCCTCAGCAGGACATGACTTACCCTGTAGGCCTGTGCGAACAGGGAAGTATTGGATTTGGATTCGAATCCTATAACACCCCTCTGCCCTTCCTTTTCCCAACCAGCCAGGCTTCAAGCTTTCATCATTAAGGACCTAGTAGCACCTCTTCCCTATCACAGCCAATACTTAGCAGGATGTTTTATTTGCACGCAGTAGGAATCTCATAGAAGGGGAGGGAATTTGTTCGTAGGGAGAGGGACAGGGAATGACAGAGAAAAAGCACGTAAACAAAAGCATCTCATAAGGAAGGGGTGGACAGTGTCTGGCTGGATCCATTCCGTGGACTCCATTTTTCAGCTGCTGTCGTCAGATCCAGTCCTGTTGTCCGGACCCCCTGTACCCACCACCGGGGTCGAGACCTGCACGGGCAGGGTGCACGGCTGGGAATGAGATGGGCAGGTGGGGCTGGGGAGACCCCAGGATCTTGGGGTGGCGACAGCACAGGGCTGGGGACGGTGCAGAGCCCTGCTTTCCGCTGACCAGCGCGGGCTCTGTGGTCAGGGGTCTGCAGGGAGCAGATTGTGGCTCTGCCCCAGGCCCACACTGTCACCGCCCCAAGATCCCAGCCCCAGAGCAGCTCTCTGCCCAGCTGCGTGCCCTGCCTGCACGGCTTCTGGTCAGTCTGGGGCTGCTGGGAAATGGAGTTCAGCTGCCAGCCAGATCTACCATTTTGCCCACCCTTGTCATAAGGTGTCCGAGGAGTGCTCTAACATGGCTGCTTCTGGGCCCCTGTCTGAAACCATTTGCATGGGTCTTCCCTGCTCTGCTGAAGGGAGGGGTGTTGACAGCTCTCCAGCTCCCCTTGCTGCCAAGTGCTGGCAGAGCACACTTCCAGGGTGCTTTTTTCCCCTGTCTGAATGGTTTGCCCTTTGAATGTGAAGCAGGTCCCATCGCATGACAGTTTCTATCAAGCACTACTAGAAATGCTTGATGGGAAGAATATCTGCCCGAGACCTTAGAGAGAGACAGGCATTCCCCTTCTCTCCTTCTCCTAACCAAAGTATTTACAGACTGCTGGAGGGGCTGGGCTACAATTTTGAATGTGTTTTAGGTAGTGCAGCAGGGCTTTTAGATGACTCTGACCACCTGGTGAGCATCATAGCTCAGCCCCTGGCACAGATCTTCAAGAACTCCTGGCGCTCTGGTGAAGTGCCCGAAGATTGGAAGAAGGCCAATATGGTGCCTGTCTGCAAGAAAGGGAGGAAAGTAGATCTGGCAAACTACAGGCCCATCAGCCCGACCTCTATCCTGGGGAAGGTCTTGGAAAAGATTATCAAAGGAGCCATCCTTAACAGACTAGCTGACAGCAATGTCCTGAGGGATACCCAGCATAGGTTTGTTTTACCAATCTCATTTCCTTTTACGACCAGGTGACCCATCATCTGGACGAGGAGGAAGAGATTAATGTCGTATATTTTGACTTTAAAAAAGCCTTCGATCCGGTATCCCATGATCACCTCTTGGCAAAACTGGCTAACTGCAGCCTTGGCCTCACCACGATCCACTGGCTGGGGAATTGACTCCGTGGCAGGACCCAGAGAGTGGTGGTTGATGGAAGTCAATCGTCTTGGTGCGCTGTGACCAGTGGGGTCCCTCAAGGCTCTCTCCTTGGGCCTATACTTTTTAATATCTTCATCAGTAATGTAGACATTGGTGTCAGAAGCGGACTGGCCAAGTTTGCCGATGGCACCAAACTCTGGGGCAAAGCATCCATGCCTGAGGACAGGAGGGTGATCCAGGCAGATCTTGACAGGCTCAGGAAATGGGCGGATGAGAACCTGATGGTGTTTAACACCGAAAAATGCAAGGTTCTCCACCTTGGGAGGAAAAACCTGCAGCATCCTTATAGGCTCTGCAGTGCTACAGTGGCTAGCACTACGGAAGAAAGAGACTTGGGGGTCATCACTGACCACAAGATGAACATGAGCCTGCAGTGTGATGTTGTGGCTAGTAAAGCAAGCAAAATGCTGGCGTGCATCCATAGATGCTTCTT
The DNA here is from genome assembly GCF_052110815.1 of Crocodylus siamensis. Classification (NCBI taxonomy): domain Eukaryota; kingdom Metazoa; phylum Chordata; order Crocodylia; family Crocodylidae; genus Crocodylus; species Crocodylus siamensis. The sequence continues at coordinate 196,430,166 of NC_143399.1, forward strand.
AAGCAAATCCCGGGACGTCATTCTCCCCTTGTACTCGGCCTTGGTGAGGCCGCAGCTGGAGTACTGTGTCCAGTTTTGGGCTCCACAGTTCAAAAGGATGTGGAGAAGCTTGAGAGAGTCCAGAGGAGAGCCACGCGCATGATCAGAGGTCAGGAAAACAGACCTTATGAAGAGAGGTTGAGTGCCATGGGACTCTTCAGCCTGGAAAAGCGCAGGTTCAGGAGTGATCTGGTGGCCACCTATAAGTTTATCAGGGGTGACCACCAGGATCTGGGAGAACATCTGTTCACCAGAGCGCCCCAAGGGATGACAGGATCAAACGGTCACAAACTCCCCCAAGACCGATTCAGGCTGGACATAAGAAAGAACTTCTTTACTGTCCGAGTCCCCAAGGTCTGGAATAGACTGCCGCTGGAGGCGGTTCAAGCACCCACTTTGAATGCCTTCAAGACACATTTGGATGCTTATCTTGCTGGGATCCTAAAATCCCTGCTGACTTCCTGCTCCCGGGGCAGGGGGCTGGACTCTGATCCTTTGGGGTCCCTTCCAACCCGAATGTCTATGAAATCTATGAAAACCTTCATGGGGTGCAAGGCATTTTAATCTGCTCAGTAGCGTTAGAACTTAAGTTACTTGTTGGAGGTGAAATTCACCCCAGTGTAGAGGACTAGCATAAAAAACCTTAGGCCTTCAAAACAGGAGTAAAGTGGTATAGGCCTCATGCTGGTCATCTCTGGTACAGAAATAAATTTAATCTGGAATGAACATGTGAAGCCCTTAATGCTGCTAATTTTGCATTGTGTCTTAATCCATCAGAAGTAGCATTGATTGGGGGCGTTATTTTACTATATTTTTACTTTCTTTGACCCTGAGAGAGATAAACCAGGCTTAACACACACTGAACGTGCCATATGCCAAGTGCTCTGAAGTTTAAAAGCTCTGACTTGTCTAATATCAAGATATCCATCCTCATGAAAAGAGAATGGGAGGCTTCAGCATAAGGTGCTTATGTTGTGCATTGCTTATTTGGTACTGTCTTCTTGACTCCTAAGTGTCCTGCCAGTGCTTTCTTTAGGAAAGGGCTGGGGTATAAGCAGCATTGGGTTGGTTTGTTTGTTTGCTGGTAAGAAGCATAGATTGCAATGTGTTTTCATTTCGAGACAGCCTGGCACCATTAGGAAATCAGTATGGACACGGAGAGGTAAGCTTTTTATGATGCTGTTGATAGTGAGAACGAAAGAAAAATAAAACAAAGCATCTCTCACAGACAGCAGCAGGGAAGTTGTTATAGCAGTAATGCGCCAAAATGGAAAGCCTTTCATTTAAGGGCAGCTTGTTTTCATTCTGACTAATTGGGCTTTAAAATTATTAATCAATGGCAGCAGGTGTATACCAAGGGACCCCACCCCGTTCAGAAATCGCTCCTCACTACCTGCCCCCTCTTGTCCTGACACTGCCTCTGCTCCCTGCCTCTGCCAGCTCCCCCTCCCCTCCTGCTGCTTACTCTGTCGCAGGTCTGGCCCAGGGCAGGCCACTTAACTTCACCACTGCCTCCCACCGCTACCTCTTGCCTTCCTACCACTGTTTTCCCTGTTGCACCAATGGGGGAGATGGATTAAGACAATCCTCCACTAATTAGATTCTGCACATGGAAACTTCTAACAAATTTATACATTTTCCATGGGCACAATCTAGTTATTGCAGGGGTCATCTTGAATTCTGCCATCTCAGATTCCACTAAATGTGGTTAATACTGTATCGGACAACACTGAAGTTTGAATACTTCAGTAACCATTGGCAAGGCTTGGTTTTAATGCACCATCATCTTATGCAGCAGTATTAAGTATTATCTAAATATATGAAATGATGATTATATGGTAATTGAATTATACTGTATGTATGAAGAGCCAAACCTTTGGAGTGTTATACTGGACTTGTAGCTATCACATTAGTTTTTAAAATGCATCTACTTAATTGGATCAGTTGGAGCAGTGAAGTAGATGAATTTTAAAACATGATTTTGAAAAAAGCAGCTGTTTAACAAAGCCATTGAGCAATGAAACTATATTTCCAATGTCTTTAGCATATGTGTTTCACAGCTATATTCTGTGCATTAAATCAGACATCTGCATAGTTCATGTCAGAAAATCTGTCTCTCTCCATTCCCATTTTTAAGCTTTAGGTTAGAGGTGTATTTAAAAAAAAAAAAAAGAAAAAAAGAAGAAGAATATCTTTTAAAAAGATACCTATAAAAAAGTATTAAAGACAACTGGTCTTCTAGCTGCAGGCCTAACTGTCTTTTGCTGACTGACATGTACTATCCATATGGCAGATAAAGATGGTAAATCTCATAGAATTGGGCAGTCCTGGTAAAATATGCATATTAACATCATTTACTTGAATAATTATATTCATGGACATGGAATCATTGAGTTCATCTTCAAATGAAATATCCTGCCAGGCAGGCACTTGCCATGCTAAGAGCAGCAATTTGGGGATATATGTGTATGAGCACGTTACATGATTCGCATGAATTTAAAGTCCCGACCATCCGCTCCAAGCACTTAAATTTAATTCCAAGAGCATGATCTGAATGACACAGCAGGGACCCCATCATACACTTGTTCAGAAGTCGTTGTAATGAATTGCTACACTGAACAAGGACGCTTTATAATAATTGAAATTCCTCACTGTGTAGTTATAGTCTCCCTTTCAGAACACTTCACTATGAAAAATATACATCCTTTGTATGTAAGGCCCCTCATAAAAGAGCTGATTGAGTTAACAGCTTCTAAATACAGTGTGTGCCTTCATCATAAACACATTGCAGTGGACTGACAGCATACCAGAATCGATAAAAATGGGGGATTACATTTGGAAAACTGATTTGGATGCTCATTAGCAGGGAAGTAAGATGTAGCTTATAGTAGTCACTGCTGTTGAAAACAGCCATCCATCCAAGTATTCAAGGGTGTGCCATCTGACAGCCTGCACTACTGGCCTGTATCAATTTAGTCTGCATGGCGGGAGCGTTGGTCTGCTGGTTGAGGCTGTAGCGTTGGACTTGGGGAGATTCAGGATCTGTTCACAGCTTTCCGTGTGATTGGGGCAAGTTAACTAGACTTCAGATATCCTCAAAGGATATGTATGTTGATGCTTAACTCCCATTGATTAATTTCTCTTTGCCTCAGTTCTCCATCTTTAAAGGGCAGTTACAACACTTCCATACCCACAGGAACCTTGTGAGGATTGATACGTTGAATATTGTAAGGTGCTGAGGCCCTGCATCATATGGTCCCGAGGGCAGCTCTGGGAAGCAGAAATGTAAAGCTTGTTATGATCCTTTCTCCTTTTGCTTTGCTGCCGGGTGTTCAGTTGATTGAACTGGATTGCTGCCCTGGTGTACCTGCCAGTGCTGCAGAATAGATCTGTGGTGTTTCCCACATCGCTTTTGAAAGTAGACGCTCTTCCTGGCCAGTAATTAAAGGAAATAATCTGCAAACAGGAGAACAGAGATCCTCTGCTGCTTTAGATATTTGCTGTCCTTGCAGGCACACAACAAGTCAGACACCTTCTTGCAGTTATCTTTTTAATGGAAAAACCCGTGGCACAGTTTGAGGGCCTCATACAGTGTCATCCAGGCATCTTTGTCCAGTGTGGTCTGTGCTGTGTTACTACCTCTCTGGTCATTACCGGGGATGAAGAGCTGTCTTAGGGTATTGGTTCTTCAGTTTGTGCTTGGTTGTGTAGCAGGAAGTTCTGCAGTTGATACAAGGGTAGCCTGGTCTAGCTCAGTACGGCTTTTATGATCTCACTGCTGACATTTATTATATACACTAGAGCTGTGTGAAACAGCACTGCTTCATTTCGACTTGTCCTTTGATGGAGCAGCGTTTTGTTTTGAATTTCATTTTGATTTGAAACCGCTGTTCCGTTTCGTTTTGTCGAAACAGTGATGGTGTTTCAACACTTTGTTGACATTTCACCCACAGGCTATAATGGGGAAGCTTGATACAGCTTCTCTCATCTGGCAGGCAGATCGGGAACCCACAACCCCAGGAGGGCTGCGAGGGCTGTGCTAGTACCCCTGGGGTTGTGGGCCCCCGATCTGCCTGCCAGATGAGGGAGGGAAGTCCAGTGCCACCTGGGACCTGCGCCAGCACGCCACCGGTCCCAGGCAGCGGGACCTGGCTTCTCTCATCTGCCAGGCAGATCGGGGGCTGTGCGATCGGGCTCAGTTTCCTTTCCCAGCCTGATTGAGCTGAGGAAGGAAACCGAGCCCCATCACTCAGCTGGGCTGAGTTCCCTTCCCCAGCCCAATTGCAGCGCTAGGGAGGGGAACTCAGCTGGGCTGCTCTGAAACTCAAAACTTTCGAAACACTTCAGTTGCCTTCATTTTGTTTCGAGGCTGTTTCAAAGCCCTTTGGGTTTTTTTGGGTTCCCTGTTTTGAGCTCAAAATGAGTTGAAACAGTGTCGAAACGAAACAGCCTGTGACATTTCGCACAGCCATAATACGCACATGATAGTGTTCTTCCAGGAGCATTTGGGTTAGTTTCAGATTTTGTGCTGCCTGATGAGATCATGCCTGTAATGTAACTTCTCTGTTGGCAGGTAATTGGAAAAGATGACGTGGCTGTGCCATCACACCTCTACAAGGTGATCCTTGCCCGGCGAAGCAGAACCTCAGCGGAGCCCCTTGTGCTGGGAGCCTTTGTGGTGCCCAACAACCCCGTAGGCTTCAGTCACCAGCTGCCTGAATTCCAAGTCAACATCGAAGACCTGGAGAAAATGTCAGGACTGGTTTTCTTTCCACAGGTAGACAAAACTAAGGATGTAAAAAATCTCTGTGATGTGGACACCTGTAAGCTAATAGGGTTTAAGGAGTTCACATTGTACCTTACTGGCCGGAAAGTGCAGAGCGCCAGAACACTGCACAGGCTGGAAAAGGCCATGTCAGAGTTAAGGGAATCGGGAATTGAGCCTGACGAATATCTAATGAGAGCCTACAAGAAGAAGGAAGAGGAACTCACTCAGCAAGAGCCACGGGAAGCTAGAGAAAGGAAGGCTGGCTGAATGTTTGTCTCAGAAAACTGTTTGAGAATATGTTCTCCCGGGGCTGTATATCTGTGCGTGCACACTCCCTTTGCATTTTGGGCCGTGGCTGTTCAAAGAAATTGTCAAAACAATTGCAAGAGAATGAAAGTTGATGGATTTGGGGGATAATGTTCATTCATTCTCCTCTAATACGATGCAGGTACAACTTGATAAAGTACTTTTGCTATGGGAAGTGAAAATGACCCCTTCGCAGCATGCTAAGAGACCTCTAGAAAAGGCGGTGGTGTACTATTTTCTAAAGTCGACGTCAGACTTGGGTTTTGAACGGAATCTCTTCTAGGAAGGTTATAAAAATAGACAATGGACACCTTGGGAGTATAACTGGAACATGTCTAAATGTAACTCACCCTGTAGATGTCTTTGAAAATGATGCTGTGGAAGCAATGGTATTATTACGGGGGCTGGTTGATGAAAGAAATACAGAACAGCGTGGGATTTTATTGGCATGTTTTCTTTTTTCTTTTTTTAAAAGCGTCCAGTAACTGATACCTAACCTAACCTCTGTTCATTTGTTTTCCTCCTGCGGTTGTATTTGGGATTTTAAAATCTCTCTCTTCTCCACATGCTCATATACTTTTAAATGAGTTTCACTGAATTACGCATTCCTGACAAAGAACAATAGTTCCTTTTTCCTTTTGGAAAGGGCTTTTTCTTACAACACATTGGTTTTAGGGAATCTTAACTTGCACTAGCCGTCCAGTGTTACTGGTATTAGTTGTGCTCTTCTCACGCATTGTGAGATGATTAAAAAAAAAGTCAGAGGCAGTTAATTGTGGCAGTGATGTTAGCAACACGAGTTAACAAAAAATGAAAAAAAATTAAGAAAATGTGATTTAGGTGCCATCATTATGGTTGGGTTTTGCTGTATTTCAGCTTGGGCCATGAATGATGCATTTTGATTTAGTTTATAGATGCTTACTGACTGTAATGCACTTGTTCAGTACTGCAACATCTGAGCTGTTATCTACAGAGAAACTTAAAATCAAACAACAATTTGTTGACAATAATTTTAAAAAAGTAACAGAATCTTTACTTTTTATGTTACAGTATTTTTGTTCTGCAAATCCTAACTTTCATGTATAAAGCCTTTGTTCATTAAACTTCTTGTCACTGGACTAAGAAGGCAAAGAAAGCAAACAGCAGAACTGACCATGTTTTTAAACTTGGAGTGATACAGTCCTTGGGTTACAAATTCGTAGCAATACTCCCTCCAGTTTACGGATGAGAAGACTGACGGACTAATCAAAGATGGGTCTTATGCTCACGTCGGGTCATATTGCATTAGGCAATTGCCAAAAGCAGGGAGAAGCTGATTCGGGAATATTACCCCAACCAGGATCAGAGTCTTGTGCTATAATAACACCTGGCTTACAGTACCTTTCATGTAGATAGTGCATTTTACCAGCCAGTGTCAAACTCTTCGTAAGCAGACTGCTTTATTTAAAAGCAGTTAAGGTTGCCGTGACAACCTTATATTTACCTGCCTACCTCATTATTTACAGGAGCCAAGTCTTAAAAGCAAGGAATTAGATAGCGAGGGTCACTGTAAACCTTACTGCCCACGTCATAAAAGCAAAGGGCAAAATCCCGATAAAGATGCCAGTGGATTACGGTGTCGTATGTTGATCTCCAGTTTGGAAAAAAAGCACAGTACGCTAGAACACAGCAAGCCACATCGCGCAGCTCCTGCTAACAGGCAGCAGAGGGGCTGGCTCTTGGGACGTGTGCTGCAGTGTCATGGGCGAGGAGCTAGGACTAGAGATGGACTCGCACCTGTGTGGTGGCTTCTCAGGGCAGGACAGGTCTTGCCACCAGCAGGTAGCCAAGGACTTCACAATCGCCCAGTGGGGAGTTGATGGAAGCAGCTGGCTCCCCCCATCTTGATAGATAGTCTCACTTCGTGTTTGCCTAGTTGCAAAGGGACACACCCTGTATATCTAGCAGGTGGTGATCATTGTGGTGGAAGGCACAGCTGCTATTTTGCTGGATCCAGATTCGAGTTGGTTATTATCCACCTCTCCCAGGCAAGTGCATCAAGTGTTGGGAGACAGTATAAGTAGAGCAGAGTATGGCATAACTCTTCACAAGGAGGCCTATAAACTAAACCCCCCTCCCTTCTTGCCAATCTCTTAAAACTATATTCTACCTTAGCCTCACAGGCAGGACATCCCTTGCAGGCTGGAACACTGCCAGTCTGGACGGGGAAACCTGCGCTTTTGCATGGTTTTCTGGGACTTGCTCTTGACCCTTTTAAATATTGCAACCCACATTTGGGGTGCAACCCACCAGTTGAGAAACACTGCTCTAAGTTAAAACTCTTGCCAGTGTAACATTTTACCAGCAAGCAATAGCATAAAGCCATGACCCTTTCCTTTGGAGAAAGGCATCTTCAAGCAGATGCTCCTTAGTTCAGCATCTATTCTAGGCTGATACGCACTCCTGAATTCCTATAGGTCCCGGTTAGCATTCTTTTTCACCCCAACTGCTTTGCCATGTGGTGTATATGCCTGTGATTTATTTTTTTATCTTATTTGAGTGTGGTCATTCTGCTTTGTCTCCCCTTCCAAGATTGTAGCAGGTGCAACCATCAAGCCCTTAGCAAATGGTTAAAAAAAATCATTGTCTGTCCCAGGAAAAACACATCCAGGCACAATTATAATCAGATGCACTTACTGTGCTGATTTCACAGTTTGAGGTAATAATTTTGGAGACTGTTTTATAACAAAACTAATTTATCCTCTCTTGCTGTAATGAGGCTTTTTAAGAGAAACAGAAAAATACAGCACTAAAAATGGCATCTATTCCCCCCCACAAACAAATTACGTCTGGATATGCTCTGTGCCACCTCCGTGTTGCTTCAACATGCCATACATTAAGCGCCAGTGCCTCAGCTATATTATTTTCTGTATAGTTTTCATTAGTTTTCATCCCTCATCTGTCCTTTTGTTTTGTAGACATGACCACATGACACATGGATGTATGCTTGTTATTTCTTTGGGTAAATTTACACCTGATCTATAGCAGTGGGGAGTTGTACGTTGTGTATCTGCTCCTTGCTTATTCCAGGAACGCAGACAAGCCCTAAGTGTGGTAAGAGCCACTGCTGGCAAATGCTAGGACCTGTGTGCTGTGTGTGTCGGTGTATGTTGAACTCTAAAGCTGAGTAAAAGAATTGTGACGTTGTGACATCTCTACACCTCTCTTTTTCTGCTGTTCTCCAGCATTCGTACGAGATTGGACTCAGAACATAGGAGCTGGTAAGCAGTGGCTCAAATACCGAGGAATACATGCTATTTTCTACTGGTTTAAGCAGTGCACCTTCTAATAATAACTGACGTGAATCTGGATCCAGCAATACAGCAGCCTCTACCACCACTATGATCCCACCTGTTAAATATACAGGGTTTCAGTCCTTTTAAGTAGATGCATTTCTACTTAGCGGGGTGAGTGTGTGTGTGCTTGCACGCTGCAACTCACCATCTTCTGTGTATAATGTAAATGCAGTTCTGCTATTTGGCCATTTGAGGGCAGTCAAAACCCACAGCATAGACTTGGCTGCTGTGTAGCCAGGACCACATGAACTTCAGGAGCCTGAATGTTTGGGACTACAAGCGACATAGTCCTAAAACTGCCTTTCCTGCTTATAATGTTGCTATACGTGTTTTTATGAATTAGTGTTACATTTACTGTATTAGACAGTAGTGCAAAATGCAAGCCAGTGACTATCCTAGCTTTTTTTGTGGATGGGGCATTGAGATGGCAGGGATGAAACAACATACCTGCATTTACCAGTGAGATTTACCAGTGAGGTTGGGTTTTTTTATATCTTGTGCTAAGCCGACTTCAAGTCCAGCTTCTTTATGGGTGTAATTCCAGCTGAGTATGTAACACGCCATAAACAATGCAGGTATTTTATAATACCGTTAAATTGTACTGGTGAATACTGTAGACTTGCAAATATGTGGAAACTGGGTTTTGATTTGTTTGTATAGCCATTAGTTGGGTTTGGTATTAGGATATCCCAGTTGTTACAGAACCACCTGGAGGCCTATTTTGCTAAGTCCTGTACAGGCACGAACTCACTGTCAGGCAGGTCCTACCTTGCAGAGCTCATTATCTTTAACAGGCAAGGCAAACAAAGAACAAGAAGATGTGAGGAGCTGAATCCTCAGAAGGTTACTTGCCACACCTAGCTTTCAGGTGCCCTGTCTCGTTGAGCACCTGACACATGGAGAGTGGTGCCTAAGAAGGAAATGCATAGCTAGCAGGCTGAGCAGGGAGCAAAGCTAGCCAGTAGCAAATGCTGAGGGGAGTAGGCACCCTCTCCTGGAGGTAGCCATCTAGGCCAGTCCTTTCTTACAGAAAAACGACAAAGATTTTCTCCCCTGCTGCCCTAACCCTCTGTTTCCTCTCATCGGCATGTGCAGGTGATTAGGGTGGTCACAGGGAGGGTGGTTTTTTTGGATCCCTGCTCTGTGTGATTTAAGAGTAGGTACTCAAAACCCAACTCCTATCTCAGGTGGAGAGCAGCACTGCCAGGCTGCTGGGCATTCGGAGGACTGGGCATCTCAAGTACTGGGGTTCAAGCTGCTCCATGAACGGACTAAACAAACTTACTGGTGGTTAGATGTCACCTAAGGGGCTAGAATATGTGGGTTCAAGTTGTGGCTTTGAATCAGAAAATGGGAGAGGTAAAAACTGGTCAGCCTCTCAGAGGTGAATGCCCTGGCCACTGAGCTATTGCAGCAATAGGAAGTAGACGCCAGGCCAGCCCTGACAAGCCTTTTGTGCAACGCCCAAGCCATTAGGTGTGCTCTGGAAACACTGCTGAATTAAGTAGGTTGAAATAGTACCCGGGTGGTTAGGGTGTTAAGTGCTTCGTAAGCAGCCCAACACCCTGTCCACCCGGGTACGAGCTCCCCTGCAACTTATGGATTAAACTAAACAGGATTTGCTCTGGAGCTGGACGCTTTAATGCCACACTCTGTAAGATGGCGTAAAGGACAGTGCAATATGTGAGTGTGGAAATGCACCAAAGACCCCTGACCATCTCCTCACGTGTGCAGCACAGCCGTGGACCCACAATGAGGACCTGGGAAGTTTCATCCATAAAGCAGTTGTGTGGCTCCGTCACATTAATGATGTGTAGAGGGGGAAATGAAGTATATGAGGGAAGACGACGACTGAACTGGGTCTCACGAGCAAGAGAACTGGGGGCGGGGGGCAGTCTCCTTGGCGTTAGCTCTCCAAGTACTTCAGTGAGGTCAGGGCTTAGGTGGGTCTTCACGCGCCCCCAGCAGCTGCTTCATCAGCTTGCGCACTTCACCAGCCAAACGCTGATCCGTGAGGACTTGCAGTGCCTACCAGGTGAGGTGCAGCTGAGCAGAGGTTTTGAGACTCCAAGTGACAGCCAAATGTTGGAGTTGAGTCGTGTGCTGCGCTCCACCATCTTGCTGCCGACGAGGGAGATGCAGTTGTGGCATTCAGCCGTTCGGAGGGCAGTCAACACGGATGATGGAGTTGGCTGCTCTGTTTTCAGTAGCGCACGAGCCTGAGCGTTCACTTGGGGCTACAAGCAGAATATCGCTCCACCCTGTCGGGCTGCCTCCAGTGCCTGGGGCAAAGGTAGACACTGGTTCTACCACCTCGCCTTCACTTGCTTGAACCTGGCGTTACCATATTTCCAGTTGAAAAAAAGATGAAGGTGGGGAGGGGGGGACAGGGGCAGTGATATGCTGGTGCCCTGCCCCTACCCATGCTGGTGTCCCTCATTCCCAACCCACAGCCCCCTGCTCCCCCCAGCCCTGCAATGTCTCCCAGCCACCCCACCCCTGCAAGCGAGGCACTGGTCCTGGTGCCACTGGCCCAGCCACTCCAGTCCCCTGAAGGCCCCCGCCTCCTTCCCCCATTGGAGGGGCAGGTGCCTCCTTTTACCCCGTCCCCCCTTCCCTGGTGCAGCATTAGTGCCCAGACAGCTTCCCCCAGTGCTGGCATGCACTCACCCCCCTCACGCCCATCCCGTGCCACCCCTCCCCCCACCCCTTCAGCCCCCACTCCCCATAGCCTTACTTGCATCCAGCTGCCAGTGCTTCTCTTACCACCCTGCCTGGCTGCATCATGACAGTGCTGAGCAGACCTGACATCTGTTCATATTTAAAAAAACCCACCGGGATGGAGATTGGAGGACCTGGATGTATGGTAACCCTACCTGGAGCCCAGGATGAAATCCAAAACTCTGAGCGAGGTGCCTGGTTTCCCTCTCCAGTGCACCCCACCTCCTTCCCACTCCAGCCGTGTTTCTAAATGCAAGTGGATGTGGCATCTTTGCTTTTTTGTTGAACTCAGTGCTGCCTGCTTTAGCCCCATCTTGTGTGCCTACCAGACTGGGCTCTGCACAGGGCTTGGCCAGGGCATCCAGCCTGCTCAGAGGGGGGCTAGTTGTGGACATGGGCTGAAGACAGACTGGAGCATGCTGCTCGAGATCCTGGGTCTGGAGTACAATTTTGGACATATGTACTTGAGTCCTTCCTTGGAGCTGGCCCTGCCTTTCCCCATGTAAGCTGGCATAGTGTACCACGTTGAGTCAGTTCTGCCTTCCCCGGTGCGTGTTGCCTGGCAGTGAAGCTGTGTAGAAATTTATATATAACCCCAAAGTGCTCTGCAGGTGACCTGACTCAGCGGGGAAATGAGGAGCAATTTTGCTGTTATTTTGGAATTGTCTTCTGCCGTTGCACAAGAGAAGCTTTTCTCACCACGCAGCAAAGCAGCTCAGCAATCAGCAGGGATGGAGGAAATGCTCATTTCTCTGATTCAGGTCTATCTAATCAGCCCCATGTATACAGGTCTGGAGGAGCCTGTACATGCGTTCCCTAATAGCCATCTGCCCATGCAATTAGCAGACTATCTGCTCCTGCTGGAAGGTACAGGAAAACACTGAATAATGGTTCAGAGTCTTTGCCTAAAAATACTATCCAGTGGCTTTGGGTGCGCTGAGTCAGGTACTCAGACCTGCCTGTAAACAGAGCCCAGCTTTTCCATGCAGGGTACCACTGCCGCACCAGCAGGCATTTCCATCGTGCCCGTCAACCAGTTGTATCAAGGCGCTTCCCTGCCTGCCGAGGTAAAATTAGCAGCAATTGTAACGTAACAGTCCCCAAATAATCACTTAGTGGGGGCGGGTGGTGAGAGAAAAAGCTGAATGAGACAACTTTGTGTTAGTTGGAGAGGCCCACAGTTGTGGGGGAGAGTGGCAAATGGATCTGGAACAATGTGCTTCAAATGCTAGCTAAGAAGCAGTCTGGAGATTACTCTTTAGTCGCAGAGAGGAACAAGCCTGCATGAAGACTGAATAATTGCCAAAGCAGGGAAAAGGAAAGGCTCGGGCAAACTTCTGCTAGCAACTCTCAAAGCACTGCAGCCAGCTTGTGCTCCATGACTGGTGCAGGGGACAAGTTAAATGGGCCCAGTGGCCCCCCCTCCCCGGGCTGTTAACTGCCTTGAAGCTCCTTTCACCGCCTGTGCAGTCATGTCCAGCTGGACTTGAACATCTGGAATCTGATCGCCAGCTGCCAGCCAGGTCGGCTCAGTGCAGACCTGCCGCTGCACTGAGCTGTCCCAGGACACCTGCGCAGCCAGGATCACATAGCAGATGTGGCTGCAAAAACCTTTCTTTACTTCGTGAGAGTAAGAAGCACGTCAGTTCACTGAGCCACATCCCCCGCTGGTATTAAATGGCCATAGCTCCAGGGAAGCTCCAATGATCACCAGGGAAGGTTCTGCCCAGGGCCTGGCAGGTGGGGACTCTGCGAGGGCAATGCCCTGCAGGAAGAGAGTTTAACTGAGGGGGAAAAATCAGCTCCATCAGAGTAAAATCAGAGCTGTGCTCCAGCTGCAAAGCTCAAATCCAGCTAAGATTGCTCCCTGTCACTATGGCCCGAGGAGGCACGCAGACATGAGTATGGAGGACGTCCGTCTACGATTCCTACTTCTGTCTCCAGCCTGTCTCAGCACAGTGGCTGGTTTGAACCCAGAACAGCATCCCTGCCCTATTTCCAGACTTGGCACAGGTACACGAGAGTGATATCCTGCCTCCCCAGTCCTGGGAGTGTCCAGAGGTGGTGGAGACATCCTGTGTGGTGCACTGGGCTGGGACACAGAAGCACTTAGTGGTCATGTTTCTTCTGCCACAGATTTACTGTATGACCTTGGCACACACCTTGCTGGGGTTATTTGACCCCAGCAGTCTTTCCTGCCCGGAGCAGGGGAGGGGGCTGGACCTGATGACCTTTCAAGGTCCCTTCCAGCCCTGAACTTCTGTGACTGTAAAGCACTGACATCTCTGCTCAGTCTTTTTGAAAGAAACCTTTTCCCTTTCTTAGGAAGCAACCTGTGCCTCTGAAGTCTCTCTGAGGAGTCCACTGGGAGATCCCTGCAAGAAATGCTGTGAATCCAGTGTCTTCAGTGGCAGTTCCCCTGTTTCACACAGATGTATGTAGCGCCTGGGAAAACATCGGCCCAACGGGAAAGCGGCGGCTGGCGCTATAAGCTCCAAGCTTGGTTTCTGACTATGCAAGAACACAGCAAAATGCAAACCAAGCTGATAACATGAGCATGAAAAGCAGTGTGCTAAAACCCTGGCTTAGCTCAGAGTAGTGCTAGAGCACAGGAAGGCAAACCCCGACTCCTCAGCCATCCGCTGTTCTCCTAGACGCTGTGCATGCTCGGTGCCCAGCCACCATGTACCCCACCCACGGAACGGTGCTCTGGCTCCCTGCAGTGCCGGGGCCACAGGGTAGTTTGTGTCTGCTAGAGCTAGTGACTGATTTTGGTTGCCTTTAGTGCTATAGCATCATAGAGCAGCAGAGCTAGAAACATTGACAACTGGTGCCTCTTGAGTTGCGGGGGGGGGCAATTTGTGGGCGGGCCCAGCAGCGGGCCAGCATCCCAGGCTCAGACTGGCTGAGTGTGGGCCGTGGCAGGAGGATGCTGCAGGAGCCGTGATGGGGCTGGGTACCAGGGTGGAGTTGGTGCTGTGCAGTAGAGCTGGGGCCATCTGCTATGCCCAGCCACAGAGGAGGGGGCTGTGCCTGGTGCCCCCCCAGATTGGTCTGGAGGGCATGTCCTGCCCTGACCCCTTGGGCAGGTGCCGCTGCCCTTCCCTGCGCAGTGCAGCATGGCTGGGGCAGCCCAGGGGCACCACTCTGCCCAGAGCATTTTTGGGAGCCAGTCTTGGGGGGGGGGCACATGCCCCCCCTCATGCCTTTCCTACGAGTTGCCTATGGCTGGAAGGGCCCTCCAGAAGTGGCTTAAAGTGGTCCTGTGGCTAACTTGGTTAAAGCGCCTGTCAGTTCTCATTTCCAACAGCTGTGCCCAAAACTCAGACAACACTTCCCAGACACAAACCTATGAACTCCACTTCATCCGCCTCCTGGACACTAAACGTCATGGACTGAATATAGACACTGGATTTATGGCACATTATAACCTGCCTGAAAGCTGACTTCCCAGGTACTTCTCCACTATTCATCCCTCTTCTTTCCCCCAACCCCCAGCCTCTTTCTCACCCTTTGACTCCTCAATCTACATCTTCACTGATTGCCTGTCTTGTGTGCATGCCAACCCAGCCTCTGGTCTCTTTTCTTTTCCTTCCATCCAGGAAGAGCACACACCACCTGCAGAAACTTCCTTAGCCCGACAAAGGGTTTTTGAACCCGAAAGCTTGATTAATAATTGTTTTCTGACTATTTAAGTTGGTCTAATAAAAGGTATCAGAAACACAAAAGATATCAGATTCATCCAAAGAACCTTGTCTCCTTATGGTAAGGAAGGCATTAATAAGATTCTGGGTCCAATCCTGCTGTCACTGCCGTGGCAGCAAAACTTTCAACAAGAGCAGATTTGGGTCTTTCCAGTCAACTGTTGGCACCAGGTGAGCTACGGCCCATTTGGGCTCGTGCACGAGGGCACCCAGGTTCTGGCAGTTCCTCTTGAGCGTCCCTTTGTCTCGCCTGCTCAGCACGTGGCCCTCTATTACCACGAGCTTCTTTCAAATGAGGCAAGTCTCCCTTTGGTCTAGCCCCTTCTTTGCACTCCTGCTCCAAAGGAAACTGCGGTTACCAAGTGAGCACATTGCTCTTACTAATAGCCAGCTAATCAATTTGAGTTGCTGTATACATTAGTAATGCCCATGTAATTCCAGTGCAAATTAGGTTTGGGCAGAACGTGAAGCCCAAGACATCCTGCCGTCCTGAAGCAGAGCTTGGATTTATGGTCCTTTTGGGAATGCCACATGAGAAACTCCCCCCTTGCGGTATCCCCCCTCCCCCAACACAAAGCCTCCCTTGATTGGATACGGTATGGCCCTCTGATTAAAATTGTGCAGCCGTTCAGAAAATGATTTTCAGTCAGTGCTTCACAGTAAATTACTTTTCCATTTTTCGGGGGGGGGGCGGGGTTTGAGACAACAATTTTCCCCCCCCCCCTCGAGTACAGCTGGACATTATCAAATCTTAAACAGAAATTTAACAGCAGCTAAACATCAGCCTGGCACGGGAGGTGGGAACGCTGTTCCCCGGCAGGAGGACAGATGCTGTGGGAGGCTCCCTGAGGCACTCAGCACAGGCAGGCAAGGGTCCCCGAGCTCAGAGGGAGTTGCTGGATGCAGTGGAAAGGCTGTCGGGGTCCACATAGGCTCGGCTGTACTTGGCTTACTCTCCCTGAGGGTATGCCACCCACTGCAGGATCACCCCCCTGGCCAGGCTCGCTTTGTGGCGGCTGTTACAAGGCTTATCAGCACCCCTCGCCCAGTGACGGCAGGATGCCCTGGGTCGAGAGTGCATCAGGTGCCCCAGCAACTCACGGACGCTGAGTGCAATGAAGGAGGCCCCTCTTTCCCCTTCCGTGTAGCCTTCTCCATCAAGGCCTAGGCACGAACACAGTCTCTGGGGTACTTTACACCATTGTTTTGTACGGATGGAAAAGGCAAAAGCAGCAAGAAGCTGGCTGAGAGGGCAGCCTGCAGCCAGCTCGGCTACTCACCTAGATGGAGGGGCTTCCCTGGAGGGGAGATGAGCACTGGGTTGTGAAAGCAGGAATACAAAGGACTGGGACTGGAAAAGGAAGAACTAGCAAGGAGGGAGGAGAGGAATGGGGGAGCTGGTGAGACCTGGGAAGAAAACAGCTGGAGCCCATGGCAGGAGAAGAGTGGTCAGCTAGTAAGGTTTGGGAATGCATTTATTGTGCCTGACCTCAAGTGACAGAAAGGGGGACTCAGATGAATGACATGAAATAAGTCTCTCCTCCCAGGGTCTGTGTTCTCTGTAAGTCCCAATGTATATAAGGAATTTGGATTGGGGTCACTAAAAAAAGGGGCTGATTGAAGCCAGCTTGGGTTTTCCAGACAGCCACTGCAGCCTACAGAATAGACCCAAGGAAAATCAGTGTCTCATCTGCACCAGGTCACATGGGATCCTAGGCCCACGTTTATTCATGGTATTTACTGAGACGGTGCTCTGCTTGGCTTCACAAATTCTGAGCAACTGCAAAGGCTGTGGCCAAGAGCCCAGATTCAAAGGGGCATGCAGGTGCCAGCTGCCTCTTGCAATTCATGGCTCCGAGTTGGACCCAGAGGCTCCTGGTACGATGCATGGGCAAACACAGGCACCTACAAATGGGATCCACGGAAAGCAGCATGCTGAACGCCAGCCAGCGGGGAACGCCAAGGACAGGGGTGCATCTTAACCCTCACCTTCTCTTTCTGAGCTTCTGGAGGGTACCTGCTGCTAGCCAGGTACTTTCTTATGGAGGGAGATAGATGCTTGTGTCGGCTTTTTCTCACAGACGGGGGTATAATGTTGGCCCCATTTTTTGTCCTAGCTCACTGGTTACTGAGAGCATTTACCCAGGATGTGAGAGACAAGGGTTCAATTCCCTCTTCTGTTAACTATTTGTGGGAGCTGGGGATAAGCAGAGAAGATAGTCACATTTGAGAGCTTGATAAAGACTCCATCAAGGCATTTTGAAACAGCCCAGCCTGTTGGTACAATCATCAGCCTCACTAATTGAAATGATGGGCTCCACTCTTCCTTGCATGCAGGTGCACTTGGCACCAGATACACATGTGTGCGTCTGTATGCACATCTACTTGCATGGGAGAGGGTCTGCTAGGATCAGGCTTCTTGTTTTCATGGGATGTCCCACACCAGGTCTTGCCCCCAAGGAAGGAAAGAAACCATGCTGTCATGTCTCACATAGTGGAGTGCAGCGTTGCTGGCCAAGAACTTGTAGCTACAGCTGGTAACAACTCCAGATGAGCTCCTCAGGTAGAAGCAAAATAGGATAGAAGTTCCTCCTCCCCAGGACTTGCTTATGTTTATATAGGCATACATATATAAGTGTGTGTGTGTGTGTGTGTGTGTATATATATATATATATATATATCAATGACTTTAAACACTATATATACATATACATCGATGTATAGTGTTTAAAGTCTCATCCCAAAGCTCCAGTCAGCTACCATTGTTGTCTTGCAGCTCCGATTCAAACTAAGCTCTAAAACAGATATGCTTATTACGTTACAGTGTGGAAACAAATTCACGAAATGGTTATCTGGAGAGATGGGTTTGCTGTTCAACAGCAATAAAGCAGGGCTAAAAAGGAGGAAGCTTACACATTTCCTTCTCTAATCACATTTACAAGCCTGCATGCCACAGCTGAAGCATCTCCAGCAAAGCGCACTTTGCTTCTCGCTGATTATGATTTGAGCCGGGCTACACCAAGCGGCACAATAGTTTAGACCTATTAGTGGAACCGTTAACAAAGAAGGGATTAGGTGGGATGTTGTCTGAAAGGAACAGCTGGCAGGAAACCACCCGCAGGAATGCTCAGCCTGACGAGCACAACGGGCAGGGCGCTGGGTGATTGGGGAGCCACGGCTGCCGTTTCCCCCCCAGTTAGAGGAAGGGGAACGATCGTGCAATGGCTGCGCTGCCGTCCTGGCGCTCTGGGGCCTGGTCCCCTGCTGCCTCGGCCTTTGTGGAGTCATTCGGGTCTGCCCAACGCGACTGCAGAACGGAGGTAAAAAGCTATGGAAGCAGAATGGGTCTAATCCAAAGGCCACTGTCTTTCAGCGCTAGGTCTGGGAAAGGACCTAGGAAATCTGCCAAACAACCATTTTAGGCACCTATGTGCTAAACAGCAGTCATCCAAATCTGTCTCTGGAGATGCTCAGGCACCTAAGGGGCTGCCTCAGGTCATGCTCAGAAACTCCTCAGTGTTGAGGCAACCGAGCAGCTTGCTGCCTAGAGCCCAGCTCAGCTTTCCCTCTCCTAGGTCACCTGCAGGCCTGCTCTCCAAGGCATCCCCCGAGCACACCTGGAGGGAAGCCACAGGAGGAGGAACTGGTGGTACAGCCCTCACCCATGATGTGGGAGATCTGAATGACAATTCATCCACTGCCGGAGTGCAAACCCCATTTTCTGTCTCCTGTGGGAGCCCTGGTCCCCAGGCCACAGGGTCCTGGCTCTGGGGAAGGGTCTCAGTTACTCTTGCTGAAGCTGTTGCAATGGGAGAAACAGCGAGCCGCTGGGCCAAAGAGAGGGGAAAAAAACCCAAGAAAGAACATGACTGTGGCTTACTGGTTAGGATGCTTCTCCAAAAAAGTCCTGGGTCTAGTCCTCGCTCGAAAGACGGGCTATGTCTTGTCTATGAAATGGTAACTGGATAACATAGCTAACTAGTCACGGGAGCAGGGACTGGGTCCCAAGCATCTTGTCTGCCATGTGAGCGCCTTAATGTCTAGAGTCATCTGCAGTCGGTCTTTCTCTCTCCGACTGGAGCAATGAACGTGCATTTAGCCCAGCCAAAGGGGAGAGCTTCACTAGGACATGGAGGGTGTGATGGAGGTTCAAATCCAGGTCTGCTGAATACAAGCAAATGCATCTGTTGTGGATAGAAAGGTGGGGTGAGGTGCCACCTCTTTTGGTAGCACTGAAGTAAAGGCCTGATGCTTGCTTGATTGTGGAAAGAAAGGCTGGGGGAGCCTGCCTGCAGGACAGGGCTCAGGGCAATGGGTGCCAAGTGGGGAGAGGCAGCTCTCTGCTGCTCAGAGTAAGGCACTAGAGGCCTAGAGAGGGCTTTGAGTTAAGCGACAGCCCTCTCTGCAGCATTTCCTAATGGTTGTCTGAGGCCCGCTGACCTTTGTGGACCTCATGCTTGAGCAAGTACTCCCTCTTTCCACACGCTGTGTACCCAGCAATGGCTTCCAACAGAATGGCAAGGTGCCTAAATCCTTACATGAATTCAGCCGTACGTGTCTAAGGACCCCTGATTCATCAAGGCTTCTACTCACTGCATTGCTGTGTCTAAAATGTAAGCATGTGTGCACCGGCTAATTAAAACAAGATGAGTTATGCATCGGGGCCTCCACACCTTGAACAGAAACAGCCCTGTGCATTTTGGTGTGGGTTTACAGCTGCCAGGGCACTGTGCAGGGGGTACATTACCAGCTAATAGGAAGTGTGCAAGGCATAGGGGTGCCTGCACCTTGCCCCACCTATGGAGTGAGGCAGGATTTATGCAGGTCCTTGCAGCCCAGGTGCATTGCCATAAATCTGCATAAATTTGGTCCTTGTGGAATTGGGCATAAGCCTGCTGTCTGCATTTACTTTTTATGAATTGTTTGCCTGCTGCCATTGCTAAAAACAGAGCTGGGGCTTAGTCAGGAGCTCTCTTTTCTCAGAGGATGGTTAAAAGCATTTTTCTCTTAGCTCCTCTCTTGGTGCATTTTACTCATTCACAGGACTGTCATGGATTTTGCTAATTGCATTTTTCCTCTTAAAGATTCCTTCGTTCTACGTTGAAATAAAAAGGGCCACATGGAATTTATACCCTAAGCATGTTAGTTTTCTGTATGTATTTGTATACACGCATATATAAATCAAAGACTGTCCAGAGTGCATAGACTATTAATAGGCATGACATATTTTCAGTGCATTGGTCCTACCAGCTCTGCAATTCTCTTTGTTGCAGCTCTGTCTAAATTATCCCTGCTCTGTTCAAAGTCTCCTACAGGATTCAACCTTGATGACCGTTCATGGAGCTTCCCACCCACTGCTAACTCTCCAGTCCTAGACCACTTACTGGAGTGGTCGATATAGCACAAGGATACACTAACTTAAATATCACATTTGACTGAACTGTTGCCCTGCAACTATTCTTCAGAAGCAACTATTTTGTGCAGCCCTCCCTGGATGTTTTCAGAAATGCAATCAGCCTTTTCTTGAACCGTCCTGCATCATAATTAAATGCTGGAAAATTATGGAATATTTGCACACAAAAAAAGGGAGACAGGGAGTGTGCATCATTTCTACAGCCTGGTTCCCTTCCAACATGAGGGCAAGGAAGCATCTTCCTGTTCACATATTACAAGGAATAATGCATAAAGGGAAAAAATACCACCCAGTTTGTAAGCCAAATGTGTCTTTTCACCAGGAGTCCTGTCCAGAGGGAAGATAACAGATTCTCTTAGTTTACCAAGCTGGATTTGCTTTTATAGTAGTGGTTTTCAAACCGTGTCCGGTTCATCCTGGCTTTTATGGAGCGACAGGGAATAATGGGCAGAGCGGGCTGGGAGGTGGTCCACCACCGCTGCTGGGCTGGGTCGCCTGGCTCCACATCAGCTCTTTAGGAGAGGGGCAGGCGTCCCACAGCACAGTGACATGAAGTGGTACGTGACTTTACCGCCGCTTTGCAGGAACTCCCCCGACGGCACCCTTAGAGAAGCAAAGCATGAAATACAATATATAGCTTGTAGGTACAACACAATCCACATGCCTACTCGTAGACATCTGTCGAAGGGCGCAGTGCAAAGGAACCAATGGGAATGTTAAACAGGGCACTCACCGGGGGAAAGACAGGGAAAGGCCACAGGCGATCTTTGATAGGAAAACAGGCCAATCAAGTGACTCAGGCATTCAAATGCCCTGTTAGCACATATCAAGGTGCCGCAAGCTTATTGTATAGGTGCCCATGCGTGTCTTTGGAAGAATGATGGCTGTTACGAGCATGTGTGGTGCTCAAGGGTATCAGAGCCTAGATACGCTGCAGTCTCATTGTTAAAAGGCATTGCTCGGCACAGGCACAAATGTAAAAAAACACATCGTACCAGGGCTACGCTGAATGGCGCTGTCTATAAAACATGTGAACTCCGCTTCCAAGGTGACTGAAGTGTGCATCAACCTTACTGAATCCATAGATAAAAGGGGCTCAACGGGACTTGGACTTTAGACACCTGCTAAATGCTGTCCTGAGCACCTCCACTCATCTGGTCCACCAGCCTGGAGCCACCTAAATGCAACAGATGCCTCCTAGGCAGACAAGGGTAAATCTGATATCTCTTATTAGACCAACAGATGCCTCCTTTTATTAATCTAAGGTTCCTTGGGCCCTTAACGGTGTTCTCTTATATGTGCTTGGGACTGCCCTCTTCTTGACAAGACTAAGTGCCTTGGCTCTTTTTTCCTCTTGCTAAGCCCGATAAAGACCCAGAAATTAGGTGCAGGCTCCCCACAAAATGCAACTGTAGCTGTCACTTTGTTTTACACACATCCACAAAAGGAGGTGGTGATGGTAGGAGTTATATGCCTTTGATATATTAGCCCAGTGGGAGAGCAGTCCCCCAGGGAATGGGAGACACAAATGACATTCATTTCCTTCCTCAACTGGAGAAGATGCCGGTCCACATCTAGCACCCCTCAGGAGACCCCCCCGCCAGGGTATTCAGGGGGGCTGCACACACAAGTATGACTACCCTAGCAGAGTTTTAAAAATCACCTGAAAATAGGTGCTCCTGATCCGAGGAATGTTTCAAGATTTTGTCCAAGGATTCTGTAACACAAACATACCTGATTAATCCAGGTAGAAGTAGAAAAGCATCAACAGGGCAGATTCAGACCACTCACCTCAGCATCGCCAATAGCCTGGTGTTTGGGCCCCTCTCCAGGGAGGTGAGTGATAATGCGGTTCCAGTCCGTTCAGGTACAGGAGGGATTTGGACCCCAGGTCTCCAACACCCCAGCTAAGTGCACTAACTACACGATTCAAGCCCAGGGGCTGGAGGAGGGAAGAAGAGGAGCCCCACTTTCTCTTGCGTTCGGTGCCAAGGCCCAACCCCATAGGCACCCTCCAAGAGCACCCACGGGATCAGCTCCTGCAGGCAAGACAGGCAGAGCACCTTGTTTGTGGATCCTGCTGTGGCCAAGGTGTGAGATAGATGACAAGCTGCTTGATGCTATGAAGGCATAGACATTTCTATGCGCGCCCAGTGGCAGAAATTTAGGTGACTAAAAGGGACTTTACTGATGGAGCCTAAGATGCCTCCAGAGTAGGCAAAGGTTTAAAGAATATGAGTGTTGTGCTTACGTGCCAAATGGGATTGTGACGTGTCCTGAATCGAGCACCTGGCGGCTTTCCAGAGGTGCACTCGCAGGACCTCTGTGGCATGGTGAGGCCTCACACCCAGCGCGCCGAAGTCCCAGCCGCTCTCCTAATCACAAGACCCTCTTTCTTTCATAAACCCACTTCTTCCTTGTACCCAGGAGCCACGCACAACTGAGCAATCAGAGATAATCGCCTCCCTGTGATTAGAGTTTTTCGTTTCAAATATTTGCCCTGTGCTTTGGACATCGCCTACAAAAACGTTCACAGACAGGAACAAAAACATCCCTCCCCGCACATTCAACAGATAAAAGCTCCCGATAATTGTAGCAAGAAATGAAATTTGATATTTAAAACTAGCATAGATTTGGTACTTATACTGCCCCACTGACTGGGAGAGGGCAGGAATAACTCTGTCCATCCTTAGAGGAAATGAGTCTATGAAATGCATTTGCTTACTTCCAAAAGGTATTTTTCTTTCCCTGTGGTGTCTTCGCATAATAGCAATTCCTCCTGCAACAAACACTGTGCGCACCTGTGCCTTTAGTCAAAAGAAAGCAACAGTTCACTCGCTCTGTCATCTGTGACGTGCGAAGCTCCTCTCTGTACTTCCACCCCGTGATCGTTTGCCTGCAGGTCCAGTGCCATATCATTCTCCTTTGGTGATTTTCTTTCCACTGATTTTGAATGCAAGATATAGATGCTACTTGGTTTTGCATTGATTCGCATACAAAGATGTAAGTTAAATGGAGCATCCCAGAAACTCACTTTGTATGGCACACTCTTTATGGCTGCTTTCTGCTCAGTCCTCCCACTGTCCTTCGGGGGGATGAAAAACAGAGAGAATTAAAACAACATAAAGGAGAGTAGGAATGAGGAGAGTCCACGGGTGTGAGAAAGGCCACAAAAACCATCTCGGGCTCTGTCTGTAACCTCCTTCTCAGGAGCACTTAGAAAGACATTTATTCCTTTCTCCGCTACACAATCCCCCCATGGCTGGAGTTGGAGGCACAGAGTTTTGAACTTGGGGGACCAGTTACAGCCCAGGTGACTCAGCTGCTGTTGCTGTTGTTCTGGCAAGATCTAATGTCTCCCCTCATAGCCACGGGGGCTTGTTGCATTTGGCATCTGGATTAGCATGGTGCTTCGCAGAGTACCAGCCTTTCATTTAGCGACCAGGAAGAAAAGTTCTGTTATATAACTTACTCCCCAATTCCTTCCAAGGGACATTAACATTTCCCTTAACACATCAGTTATTCCACACTGCCTGCTAAATTGCTTCCACAAACACTGCCGCCTTGCTCCTCGCATTGTCCTTCATAGCAGAACACAAGGAACGTATCATGCTACTATGCGATTAGTCTGATCACTTTTGCTTGATGGGCAGATGGCAGGGCAGCACCTTTGCCCCCTGACTGATGTTACACTTGTAACCCGGGTGCACCCAAGTAATGTGCTCCCCTCCCCAGAGAGAAGGGCTGGGGGCAGGCAGGAGGGCTGTGAGAGGGCGCTGCAATATGCAAGCCAGATCTCTCTGCTCTCTACAGAGTCAGGCCAGGACAAGTGATACTTAACTATATACAGATGTATTAAAAGAAACAAAATTAAAGGGAATTGATGTTGATAAGCATAGATATACAAATATCCAATTATCATATAATACTATGGTCCTGCAGATAAAGGCTGAAAGATTACACACCTTCAAGTAGCCCCAAGCAGCGTGTTGATAATCAGTTGATTTAAAATGGCAAACAACAGGTAAGTACTGGTGAGCACATATAAATACAATTAAACAACAGTCAAAACACAAATATACGTGGGTAAATATAGGTAAGTATATATAATCATCAGGGAAGGAGTCCCAGCAGAGTCCCTTTGCAAATGTATACTTAACACTCTATTGAACTATCAATATGCATAGATAGAAATGTTCACAATATATAAAGCAATCTCTTATAAAATATAAGGCACTTCAATAACACGTTAACCTCAACTCTATAATTACCCCACGGCCCAGACCGACCCTGGAGGCACGGGCTGTGCTCCGGCCTGCAGGGGGAGGAGAAATCCTCTGTGTTTCCCGGGCCTGCGGTGGGCCCCAGGGACGCCACCCTAAGGTGACTCCAGATCCTGGGAGCTCCTTTCAGCCCAAGCTTCCCCAAGGACCAACTGCTTCACTGCCGGGGTAGCACTGCTCCCCTTCCCCAACAACTGATGAGTCCATGGGCCTGAATGGGTGGTCCTCGTCCCCTCGACCGAGGCGCTTCTCGCCTGCGGGGCCTCCTTGGCAGACGCCCACAAGTGGCCCCGTGCACTATTGCGTGCACCGAGGGCTCTGCCTTCTGCTCACGGTTGGAGGCTCTGGGTCCCTGCCTGGGACCAGCTGCGCAGGAGTCCTGGCCACGTGCCGGGAAAGGGTGGAGCCGAGCCGCCTCGAGCGGCTCCCAGGGTCAGGGTCCCACGGGACTGCGCCACGCTGCTGGCTCCAGGTTTCCAGCCTCATGCCAGGGGTTGCAGACCCAAGCTGCCTTGTGCAGCTCCTGGGGTCTGGGGCTCCATGCACCGGCCTGTGCACAGGGTCCCTGGCCTCACACCAGGGGTTGCAGACCCAAGCCGCCTCATGCAGCTCCCATGCAACTCCTTTTAGTCACTCTGGAGGCTTCTCCCCAGAGTGTTGTTGGACCTGCAAAGAGCAGGATACAACCTCTCCCTCCCCCATCGCCTTGGGCAGGGGCAGAGCAAGTCCCTTCCCACGTTACCTGATCCGTGGACGTGCTCCACCAATCACAATGAAGATTTTCCAAGCTGGGGCATGCTGCACTGTATCGGTAAGTCCGCCACATGCTTAAGGTGCGATTAACTCTTCGTGACCTGGCCACATGTTCATTCAATTAAAGACTTAATAAAATGAGAAATAAATCACAACGTTACTACACAAAGTATGTGTAATTACTTTGTGACTGGTTCCTCTCAGGCCTTTAACTGGCCCTGTGGTCATTGCCCAGCCTCTGGAACGCTCCCAGCCAGGCAGGGGTGCACTATGTGGTGCAGCAGCTGGCACCGCTCAGCTGACTGGAGGTTCCAGCTGCCAGGAGTGCATGATGCCCTCCTTAGTTATTTACATTACCTTATCACAAGGGAAAGAAACATGGATATAAACATATTTACAATATATCTAGCCAAATAACATAAACAATATCCTCTGGGTAAATGCCATAAAACGTTACACCCGTGCTCCAGATACAGGTAAGTCACAGGTAAGCAACAAGTTCAGCAATAGCAACAGGGGGTCCCAGCGGAGCCCTAGGACTCTACTTATCTACTAATTTACAACATCAGAGTTCACAAAATATAAGGCATGACATCACACCACATAGGGTCCAAGAACCCCAAAGATACACTCAATCCTGAGGGGAAACCCCAATGCCCTTGGGCTTTTCCCAAGCCCTACAAAGAAGCTGGTAACTTCAGGGGGGCCCTCCCAGTGGGACCTCCCCTTTCAGGAGCCCTTAACTAACCGGGTGGGGGGGACAGACTCCCCTCCCCTGTTGGGAATCCTCTTTTCCCAACAACTCACGGCTCCCAGGCCTGGAGGGTGGCCCTCGTCCTCTGAGCCAGGCTGCTCTCTCACCTGCAGTGGGTTTGGGGGGGGGGGGCGCTGTCCCCTGGAACAGGGCTCCGCTGTGCAGGGCTTCTG
Source organism: Crocodylus siamensis (assembly GCF_052110815.1). NCBI lineage: Eukaryota > Metazoa > Chordata > Crocodylia > Crocodylidae > Crocodylus > Crocodylus siamensis. The sequence continues at coordinate 196,456,415 of NC_143399.1, forward strand.
GGGCCAGTGGCTCGGCCCTGTCTGCTGGCTCGAGCACTGTGTGGATCCCTGGACTCAACCTTTTGCTGTGGGTCGGAGGCCTGGGCTGCCTTGTGCAGCACCAGGCTGAGTCCGCTCCTGGCCCCTCCGTGCAGCGCCTCCTGCACCGAGCTCCCAGCCTTGTTCCAGGGGTTGAGGACCTGAGCCGCCCAAGCGCCCCAAAGGTCCTGCTCCGCGCACCATCCTGTGCGCTGTGTCTCTGGCCGCACGCCAGAGGTTGCAAATCCAAGCTGCCTCATGCAACTCCCAGGATCTGGATGCCGTGCTGCACGCCGAGAGCCTAGCTGCGGGAGCCATCCGCCAGTCCCCACTGATGGAAGTCTTCAGGGGCGCTTCTGGGCTACTGCTGCGTGCCGCTGAGCAGCTCTCCTCAGCTCTTCCAAGCCCCGCTCCTCCCTCTTCTCTGCCCCCGTGCTGGGCACCCAGCTCCTTTCAGACGCTCCAGGGCTCCGCCCCGAAGTCTTCCAGACCGAGTGTTGCAGTCTTCAATCAGGTCCGGGTGGGGGGGGAACACTCCTCCCCCTCCCCTCAGGAAAGGGGCATGACTGAACTCCTCTTGCTGCCTCCTGATTGGTGGATGAGCTCCACCAATCAAAACAGCAAGAATTTCCAGCCTGGGACTCAACCCGAGCTCCAAAAAGCAAGCCTGCTACACAGGTAACTGGTAGGCCTGTGCGAAGCGGCTAGTATTCACTTGGGATTCGAATCACTGTCCTGAATTGATTCTGCCGAATCTCCTAATCTCTGAATCAGCCAGGCCCATCCCCCCAAGCCCAGCAATGGCTGCCCTGCACGCCCCAGCTCCCGGCACGTGTTTTAAAAAAAGCCCCGATTCAGCGGGTGCTGCTGAGAGGGTGTGATCCTTCCTGCCCCCCACTGCCCCACACTACATGGGGGTTTCTACATGAGCCCCCCCCCACCCCCCCCGCATGGCTGTCCCACCTGCCGTGGTTCTGGCTCTTTAAGAAAACTGAAAAAACCCTGGACTCGCCGCTCCTGCCAGCGGGGGGCAATCCCTGCTGCCCCCCCACTGCCCCGCACCATGTGGGGGGCTCTGCATGAGCCCTCCAAAGCCACATTGCAGGAGTGGTGAGTCCCAGGGCTTGTCTTCGGTTTTTTTTTTTCTTAAATGGTCAGAGTTGGCTCGGGTGGGACAGCTGTGGGGGGCTGGGGGAGGGAGGTGGGGGGTCAGGGGGCTTGTGCAGAGCCCCCCATGCAGCATGGGGCAGTGGGGTGCAGCAGGGATTGCCCTCCTGCCTGGCAGCACCAGGGTTTTATTTTAAAATGCCGGGAGCTGGGACAGGTGGGGCAGCCATGGGGAGGCAGGGGGAGCGGGCAGGGGTCGGGGGGGGCTAGGAGAGCAGGAAGGGGCTGGGGGCTGGCAGCGTTCCCCCCATAGTCCCCTTCCCTGCCCCCACCCCTGGTACTTACCAGCTTGGAGTCCAGCTCCAGCTCCCTGCTGCAGCCATCAGGGACTGCCCGAATCACCAAAGCTCTCCAAATCTTTTCTGAAGATTCAGAGAGCTTTGAATCATTTTGGACCTTTTAGTTGGTCCCCTGATTTGATTTGGATTCAGAGATTTGGCCACCAAATTGGTGGCCAAATCTCTTCTGAATCGAATCACCACTCAAAGCTTTGCACAGTCCTGGTAACTGGTTTTCTCACTTCATATATAGAGAAACTGGGAGTGCTTAAGTGCCCCTGATCAAGTCCTAGGTTTCCATATAGCCCACTAGTGCTAATTTCATTTTAATTAGCCACGACACCCCCAGGTGCCCTGCCCATGTCACATGGCAGGAAGTACAAGTGTTGGGATCCCGCATCAGATCCCATTGTACCTTCACTTTAATGAGTTGGAAGCCGTAGAGACTCACTGGCTTACAGAGGCATGCGGTTTCATAGGCCACAATGTCAAGTGGAAAGACTTCACTTTTTGTCACCTTTGTGCCGCTGGAAAAAGGTTGATGGCAGCAGAGTGTGAAAACAAACAGGTGTCCATGTTTGTTGTCACGCCACAAATGCCCAAATTTGTAGTTGCAACAAAAAACAGCAATAATTTACGTTGTTTTATTTGTAACAGACGTCCGCTTGCTTGATGTCAGGGGGTTGCCACAGGGCTCAAGTGCTTGGCCTGTGTGCCACAGGACTTCCCAGGCAGGATCGGGCCCCTCAAGCCTTGGGCAGGCCTGCCTGGCTTTCCCCACTTACAGAGATGTGCCCTGGAGATTGCCGGGGCGTGTGTCTGGAAGTGGGGAACACATCACCTGTAGTCCCCCTAGGTCAATGCGTGGGCCAACAGGCGAGGTGTGCTTCACCCAGTGAAGATCAGATCGGCTGTGCTGGGACACATCCTGGCACACCTGATCCGTGTCATTTTACAACGTCTGTTTCTAGCCCTAATTTCTCAGATGCTCGATGAAAGCACAAGGTGCAAGCCAGCACACTTCCAGGCCCTTGCTCCGCAGACTGTTTGCAAGTCATTTGTTACAGTTGCATATCTCATCCTTTCCCCCCCACCCCCAAGTTGTTTGCTTGGTCCCCCTTTTGCTTCCCTTTCATATTTTTTGTGCCTCTTTTTCTTTCCCTCTGGCTCCATGATTCATTTCTTCCTCACTCATTTCACAGCTTTTTGACACTGCTTGCACCGCCCATTTCATGGTGTCCAAAGCAGACAGGACTAGGCGATCTGGGGGGGAAGAGCATCCCGTTTATGACAGTTACAAAAGAAAAGCACAAAGCCTGACATGCTAGTGAGGGGCAGGTTTTAATTACCTCGCCGTGATCAGATTACCATGGAGCAGAGGACATATGACCAGTAGCATGTCTGCGCGTCTGGCCCATGATTGCTGTCAAACTCAATAACGGCTTATTAAGCAGTGCAGAGGTGTGGCTGAAGAAAATGATGAGTAGAATATGGATGTAGCAATCACAGCCCTATTGTGTGCTGTGAATAACCAGGGAAAGATTACTGCTCTAGGCAGAAGCCCGAGCCTAAGTTTCACCATTTAGAGAAACGTACTTGAAATCACTCTTCTATTCTAGGAGGATGGGGGTTTTATTGTTCAACCTGATCTCTGGGGATAGGACAAGACGTTGTCTTAAATTGCAGCCAAGATTTAGGTTAGCTATTAGGTCAAAGCATCTCCTTGCGAGGGTGGTGGAATACTGGAGGGGACTCTCTATGTCGGTTGTGGAGTCTCCTTCACTGCCGATTTCCAAAAATGGGTTAGACCGATCGGGCCAACCTTTTTGGCAGGTACGCTCCCAATTAGCCCCATACGTCAGCAAGTACCACTATGATCTCCTTCAGCTCCCTCTTGCTCTGCTTTGTGTTCCCGACATTGTGCTCTTTGCCCCATCTTCTTTTCTACTTTTTGCTTCCTGCCATATGCTCCTGCCTGATCTCTTGTTCTACTTTGTGCTCCCTGCCCCAGCTGCTGTTGTCTTGCTGTCCTTTCCCTAATCTGTCAGGTGCCACACACTGAGGCTGCCCATGCCATTTGTGGCACTCATGCTCCAGGCTGGCCACCCCTGGGTTACACCAGGGATGTCAAACCCACCTGGCCCCCAGGCCAGATCTGGGCCACAGGGCTCCTTGCAGGTCAGATCTGGATGTGGTGGGAGCAGTGGGTTGAGTGGCAGTGACAGTCCCCAGCTGCTGACACACATTCCTAACCAGGCTCTACCCTGGACTTCGGTGGTGGGCCCTGCTCCCACTTCCCTACCCCCAAATTCCCAGCTCTTCTAGGAGCCCTGAAAGGCAGACAACATATTCTATAGGCTGGATTTGACCTGTGGGCTATACATTTGACATCCTGGATTAGACAAATACCTGCCAGTAATGGCCTTTCTATGCTTGATCACACCTTAGTGCAGGGGGCTGGATGAGCTGGTCTCTTGAGATCCCTCCCAGACCTACATTTCTGTGATAATCCTGGCACTACCTTGCAATTCTGGGACAAGAACTTTACTGATCGCCACAGCACTCATCCAAGCTGCATGTGATACAGCCTCCTCCTTTCACTTTTTCAGTGATATGATATTATATAGGAGTTTAATCAAATACATTCTCCTAAGAGGTGAAACCCGATATGACGTGGGCATTTATGTCTTTGGAAGCTTTAGAAAGAGCGTTCTCTAGGAGCACATGGACAGAGCTCCACCGATTTCAGCAGGGCTGTGCCAAGTCATGCCAGCAGAGAACATGACCCAGATCATCCCCCTTAGTCGTACTGCCGCTACCTCCAAAGCACAAAGAAAAATCGACACACACTTGTCCATTTTGGTGCATTAAACAATTAGCGCAGCAAACACTGAGGACTGGCAAAGGAAATACATCACTTTTCCTTCCATTACCTAACATTACTGTTTTTCTCCCAGATGAGTTTTTAACAGCTGTGTTGTTTCAGAACCTGGTTCCGCGCCATTAACAGCTTTTCAGAACAATGGTATTACTTTTAAGTAGGGCATTACAGGGCTTAGTAACATAATTTTTTAAAGATGCAATTAGCTGGGCTACAGAGCATGTCTCTCTGCCAACTAATTGATCCAGCACTATTTAGCAATGGATGGCTCATCCATGTACCACTATTAATAACACAGTGAACAGTGATACCAACTTCCCAGGACAAATGGAAACCCAGGAGGAGGAATAGCTGAGTAAGGCAATTTCCTTAGCTTTTGTCTTTTCAGCATGAGCCATCTGCACGTTCTACTCACTTAGGCACAAATACCTGTGAAGCATGCAGGATAAATTGTGCCTTCCTTCCTTCCTTCCTCCCCCCAAGCTGGGCCTGTCAGGCTCTGTGCTCTCTTTGGCCACCTACTAGCCAAAGAGCAGCTGGCTGGGCTACGTGTGTAAATGGCTGTGTTGCTCCTGTTGTGATCTGGTTTAAAACTCACAAGAACTCAGACCCTTTCATCATAGGTCAACCTGACTTCACATCAACAGCACTTTCCACAGAGCAGTGAAACAAGGAAACCATGTTCTTCTTCAGTGGACTGATTTAGAAACCATGCAAGTCAACAGGACGTTGTCCCCTGACTTAAGTGAGCTTTGATTGGGCCTTAGATCACCAACTGAAGAGAAAGGCCTGAATCACAGATAAATCCTGAGTTAAATGAAAGAGTCTCCATCCCATCTATTCTAATAACTGTTGTCTGAATAGGTGGCAAATATTGTCATTTAGACCTCAGGCTATGTATGAAATAAATACTGCCCTGCACTTCCCTCAGTCCCCAGTGCACTTGAGGACCCCATAAGAACTATATTTGTGATACAGGTGTAGCCACCCTTCATCCAAGGGCTGTTGGGTGCCTCATAATACTCTTGTAATTGAGATGGGGGGTTAGTCACATGTGACTAGTGCAAAATCACACCACGAAGGAGTGGGCCCCAGGTGGGTGGACTGAACCAGTTGAAACACTTATTCAAAATTATGGACTCATGTTTCCTTTCCTGCCAAGTTCATTTCCTAAAGATTATATAAAGATTTTTTTTTAAAAAAAGCACAACAAAGCAAAACATAGTTAAAGGATGTTGCATTATTAAACTTGTAGTCATTAGAGTTAAATTTATATTTCTTATTCAGATTCATAAAGCAAAATTTAGCATCTTCTTGAGCATCTTGACCAGCAGTGAGCAATTATTTGGGCCTGTGGGCCACATAGGGAATTTTGCTGTTATTGTGGGCTGGGTCAGTACTCCCCCTCCCCCCCAGCACAACAGTTCACCAAAACTCCCTATGTGGGATGTGGATGCGGGCAGTGGATCATGGCTCTACGCCAGCCCTTGCTCCATGCTGTCACTGCCCCAAGATCCTGTGGTCTTAATGGCCCTGCCCACCCATCTCGCTCCTCAACACCGCTCCATACCTACCCATGGCCCCATCCCAGCCACCTGGCTGTGTGCCCTGCCTGTGTGGGTCCCGCTCCTGGCAGTGTGTGTGGGGCAGACGGTCTGGGATGCCTGGGCAGTGGGGCCAGATCTGGCAGCTGTGACAGCCAGAAGGAGCCACCATTGCTGGGGCTGCTGGGAAATGAAGTCTGGCCACCATGCTGTCCCAGCCCTGCTGCACACCAGGGGTGGCAGGACCGGCCACATGTGCCATGACTTGGGCTGCCCCCTGCGCCTGGGCTAGGTAGGACCGAGGGACCCACTGTGGGCCAGACAAAATCCCTCTGCAGGCCAGATCTGGCCCATGGGCCATATTCTGCCCACCCCTGGTCTTGACAGTGCCTCCAATACTTCAGCATCAGGCATTTCTACACCTGAGTTAATATTGCCACATGTAAGTTAAGTTTTTGGCTAGAGCTAAATACAGCGTGCGGGGCTGTAAAGTAGAAAAGAGCCATTACTAGGTATGGCTAATAATAGACAGCAGCATTGGAGAAGAAAAGATATTTTGAATAGTGAAACATCAAGATCATTAAAAAGGAGAGTGGGTCATTCACACCTGAAAAGTGGAGAGACATTAACAGGAATTAGGGAGATGATAACGAGCCATGAAGTCAATTAACGCTCTTAGCACTAGCTGAATAAAAATCTCCCAGACAATTGGCTTTAAAGTTTGAAATCAAATCCAGCTGCACCACTGCACCCCCTCCTCCCTTCCCTCCCACCCCAATCAGCATCTGCCTAAGCCCCTTCCCACTTCCTGACCTCACTGACATTTCATTCCTGACAGTTAAGGTGACTTGCGTGGGGCTTGCTGGTGCCTGGGGCTGAAATTTCTGCAGGACAGAGCCACCAAGGCAGTAAGCATTTTACTGCTGAGCAGAACAGTGCCTAAGCAATTAAACAGCTGGTCATTAACTTAAAGGTACAGCACTGGTTCTTTTTTCACTTTTCCGTGTTGATTGGGAGGGTGGCTCTTGTCCTTCTTCATTTCCCATCTTGTCCGAAAAATGAAACAAGAAAAAAGGAATAATTACGAGACCACACCACAAGCCCGCATTTTTCTGTAAACATTTCTGTCTAACATTTTGAAATCAAAGAAAAAAACATTCGGTTTCAAAAACTTTTGGGAATGATAAAAAAAATACTTCAAAGTGTTTGACAGTTTTCTTAAAAATATTTACCAACTCTAAATGGAAAATAGCGTACACTTAGAAATCTAAAATTTAATTAACATTGTGTTAAAATTTGGTTGCCTTTGGCCTCTATAAACTTGTACCAGGGCTGGAGGGTGGTTGTAGCTGTGGTGGTCCAAAAAACATGCAAGCAGTAAGGTGAACCTGTTCTTTTGTGATGTCTATACAAACTATCTCAGCAACTGAGAATGCAAGACTAACTTCCCTTTTCGTATTTAGTTTACCTGAGGGTCAAAGTTCAGTTTGGGAATCATCCGAGAAAGCTGGTTTCTACACCCCCCCCACACCCACACACTTAGCTTTTATGTCTGTATATTCAGCAATTGAGATGTTACAAGCCCCCACAGTGCTATTAGTTCACAGACTATTTTGTTCCTGAATGTTTAACATATGGGAACACAACTGATCTAGAAAAGTCCCCGTTGGCAGATACATGACTGATGCATACAACTCCACCATGCCCTTTTTATTGCATTATGAGAAGTGACATGCAACAGAGCGTGTCAAAGGAGCCAGTGGGTGGGGTTGAAGGGCTGTCCTAACAGACCTCATCAGAGATGTTCTTGGTGAAAACTGATTTCAAGTTGTAAGGGGGAAAAAAAGAACAACCACTGAGGAAACCAGGCTCTGGAGACCAGAATAAGGAAACACTTCTTTATGTCACGTTTCTGAAATTAAGGTGAATGGCTGAATAATTACCTTTGCAAGGCCCTGATAAGACACTTACTTTAAGTGCATTGAACTCATCTATTGCATATACATTTTAAGTAGGTGACAGAGAAAAGGAGACATTAAACTTCAGTTCCAGAAGTGTTTGGCAACACTTACATTTCTGAAAATTATATATGCCCAAGTGAAGGGCAGGAAACTACAGTGGAAGTGACATACAGGAAGAAGCAAGGCCAGTCAGGCTGCCATTAACAGTCATGGCAGACTCATGAAAACAGAACAGTTTGCGAATCAGAGACAGAGCCCAAAGCATTGCCAGATACCAGAAAGTTCAAAACCACATCTCCACATCACTTGCACTGGAAGCGATTAGGAGATAATTTGCTGGTTCAAGTTTATTTACTTGTGCATTCAACAGCACGCTGGACCCTGTATCTCATTCCAGTGCTCTTTAACATTTTATAGGGACAGCTGAGGAGTGAGAAGGGCTTTCAGCCAGGTTTCTAGTGCCTGGTTCTCACTTTTGCCTACTTTCAGGTTGGTTTAGATTGCTAGAGTCATGCAAAAAACGCTCTCTGGCTCTCAGCCACGAGGTCCGAGTTCCCTTAGATGGTTGCTGCCTTGACATCCCAAGGTTTCATGCTCTGCTGTGTTAATATGCAAGCTGAGCACAGATAAGCAATGTGGTTCTGGCACCCATGTCATGCATTTAAAGCTGTGTTGAAAAACTTTTGTATTGTTGCCCTGAGGGGTCAGGCTAATGCGCAGGATCTCAGCATCGCACTGTTAGACATGAGCGTGTGATGTACAACTGCACAAGCACACATAAAAATCAATCAAGCCCACACTCACTAGGTGCATACACCCCTATTAGGCATACATACTCACACTACCAGCTCAGGCACATACGTTCAAAATAGTCTAGGTTCATGCACACTACAGCCTTGGGGAAGGGGAGGGTATGCATTTTAAGATAAACAAGAAAAAAAAGAAAAACTGGGGGTTTTGCTAAAAAAAGAAAACCTGGGGGTTTTGCTACATATTGATATGATCCACAGCAACCTGGATGTACAAAAGAAGATCAATTGACTCAAAACATTTAGGCCCAATCTTTGGGTGTATTTTTCCTTACATCTCCCTATACCAAGCCCCCTATGGGACTCTTTTATGAACTGTAGTGCACAGGACGCGTGGGGCCAGGACTGAACTGGGCTGTGCTCCAGGCAGGTGGCAGCAGCGCTGGGAGTGGGTGCTATGCCCTCCCGCCACTCGTGGGATAGGGTGGGAGAGGGACAGAGTCACTGTGCCGCCTTTGGACGAGCGGCGCTTTTTTAGGGTCTGGACTTCAAACAGACTTGTGCCACTCTTTGTGTAATCATTTCCAAAGTAGCACCGGTGAACTGGATGACTGCATACAGATTTGGCTTGTTGTCTATAAAACGGGCATAGGCCCAAGCCTTGCTGATCCACACACATTTTGGTCTGATCCAGGAGATAGACATGCAGCTATTTTCAAAAGGGGCAGCGGGAGCATCCAGCACTAAAAAGTGAGGCAAATGGGTTGGGTGTGAGTGTAGCCTGAGGGATGGGTACCCATACTCCACTTTCAGAAAGATGCCGAACACATGTCAGGTGACTTAGGTGGGCTCAAGCTAGTTATTGCTTACGGAGAAGCAAAAGCTGGGTGGTACAGGTGAAGATGTACTTCAGGCCTGCTATGCCATCCCCATAAGCAAGATCTGAGGAGACCTCATTAATGGGGTTCTAGCTGTGGAAGAAAAAGCCGCTTGCCGTTAGGGACCAGAGCCTGGGTAGTTGGGGAAAGTCACATAATAGGTGAAGTCCAGGAACTGGGTTCACAGGAAGCCAGGAGTCAAAGTTGGAGTCATAGTAAGCCAGGAGTCAGGACTGGAGCCAAGGAACTGTGGATGGTCAGAAGTAAGCTGAGGAGTCTTTGCCCAGACACCCAGTGCTGTCTGGGACTTGCCTTGAAGGAATACACTGGGTGGAGACTGTTTCCTGCAGCCTCAGGGGCCGGATTGCCCTGACCCAGTGCGACTGGAGGGGTCCATGGCCTTGTTCTGAGCTCATTGCAGGTGCTCAGTACGACATCTTTGTTGCCCTGTCATATGTGGAAGAGACAGGACAGATAAGGAAAATAAGGAGCATTATGGGACACTTCGGGGCTTAACCAGGCATCTGTCTCTACAACTCTTTCAGATGGGACACTGCCTTGGGTGCATTTAGGAATTTAGGATTACTGCCTATTAATGAATCACTGACCAGCTTATGGTATGTGATAATCAGGCTGCGAGGCTGCACAGCTCTGTGCATTAAGCAAATCTAGTGATTGCACATTGAGGCCAAGATCTTTAAACTTGAATTGCCAAAGTTAGGCACTATAACTCCCCAGAGGCACCTGAACTGTGGGTGTGCCAAACCCCTGAAAAGCTCACCACTTATTTGTGGCTCTAGCCACAAATTAGGTGCTTAATTTTCAAGCATACTGGCCCTAGCTAGTCCATTCCCCATACAAATGCCAGTTTGCATGTGCAAAAGAGGATTCTGGATAAAACACTTTTAGCTGTGAAAGCTGAGAGAGGCTGCTTTGAAACCATGGTCCAGACATCTTTTGAGTTTGTGCAAAAAGTGAATGTGCCGTATACAATTTCCACCTCCCCACCCCACCCAAAACGCCTGCCTTAACTGACACTTAACCTCCATGGGCTCCATTAAAGGAGAAATCAAATGGCAAAACAGCTTATGCTCCACTTGAGAAAGTCTCATTTTAGACTAAAGGCCTTGGGATGACCCTCTCTGTGTGGGGATAAATTTCCATCTCTGTCACTAGATCATACATGCATGTTCTTTTCCTGCCACCCGGGAAGCATCTGATGAAATGAACTTGGGTTCACGAAACCTCGTGTTCTACATACAGATCTTATTTAGTTCGTCTATAGAGGTGCATATCTACCCTGCCTTCCAGTTGTCTTCCTGCCACATTTCTGCGTATGTTGCCCTTTTTGAAACTGATTGAAGACGACAAGGCACCCCGCGGAAAGCGCATCTCAAGTGATCTCTGTGTAGTGGCAATCCCCTTTCTTTGTGAGCTACATGCTGAAAAACCTAAGCCATCTGACCCTTGTGTCTGCATTTGAATAGCTCTTGTTTCCTTTTATCAAAGCTCCTACCTGTGCCCAAGCTTTAAAGGGAAGGTCAGCTCTGTCTGAAGGCTGTTCAAATAGAGATTGAATCATTTAATGATGACTCATGCAAAATTAAGCTGATGCAAATGTTAATTTGACAACATGAGAATACAGAGACAATTCCAGCCAGATCAAAAATTGGGGGTCATGCATCTGTCCTTCTTCAGACTCGGAGGGGATTCTACCACAGGTAAAAAAAAATGCATAACAGAGGTGTCTCAAAAGAAAACCGAGCTACCTGTTTTTCCAAGTCTGACTCACAGGATTTGTCTCGAGGGGAGGGAAAGCTCTTGTCTGTGCCTTCCTTGCTGAGGGGGGCAGGTCTGCTGATTAAGGACCCTGACTCCATGCCTTTAAAGTCAAAGGGAATTTTTGTCATCCAAGACGCTAGAGCGAGTCTTATGGCTTGGTCTGCAGAAGTTGCTGAGCTCTCACAGCTGTCAGCACCTTTGATGGAAATTGTAAGAATTTAGCATATATATTTTAAAAAGGATCCTCAATGTCTATTTACAGTGGAAATTTTCAAAAGCATAAAGGGCGATTACGTACCCAACTCACACTGAAAGCCAATGGGAGTCGGACACATTATGGCTCTTAGAAACTTGGAAAATTTGGCGACATTTCTATCCTGGATTTCCCATGTATGGTCTTGTCCCAGTTTCTACTTTCAGAAGCAGAATATGCTGAGAGACAAACTTAAAAAGAGCAGGAGAAGGAGGCTTTTAAAAAAATCAATAGCACTGGGAATCAACAATTCTTTATGGTCACGCAGTAACTAACTCATATCATAAAATAAAATACCACCACAGGCTCTGCAAAAATAGATCATCCTGAAAATAAGTAAGTAGAATAATTTAATATTGTTTGAAACTCATTCAATCTTAGGATATGGTCACAGAATTAAGAAGCAAAGTATAGGACAGTCCAACATGGAGGGGTCATTATTAGTATTGATTGACCTTGATATTCCGCAGCCTTGCACCTTGTGTGCTCAAAGTGAGTGTGAGTTAGTGCCATATCGGAACTGAAGTATTTGACACTCACTCTGCACCAGTGTAAATGCCTAGACAAGGTGCAAAGAAGAGGAGCATCGAGTTTTATATTTATTATAAGTAAGCAACTACCCTGAAGGGCAACTTTACAGTGACAAAGTTAAACTTTCACAAGTTAGGACATGTCAGAAAGAAGATTGTGTGGGCAAGCGCTTGAGAGAGAATGGCAAAAGTCTGTATAACACTTGAGAGAAATATTACTATAGATGAGATTCTCAACAAAATACAGCCATGTCAGAGCAATGCACTAAGTGACATTTGAAATGCCCTTTATTTTCTGATTATGATTTAATGCAAAAGGCGGAGAAATTGTTTCACCAAACATAAAGTCCACTCAGAAAT